>NW_027522959.1:0-67669 GCF_052094955.1 Ictidomys tridecemlineatus
CCCACATGGCTCGCCAAAATTTCGTTCTTCTAGGTTAAACCGTTCGTTGGCAGTAACCGGTTTCATTTTGAGGTTTCACTCTGTTTTCTCCTATTGGGATACATGTATTTGGAACTCTAAATCAAACACGGTTTGTGCTAGCTCTTTGAAACTTGACACAATAAAGCAGTTTCAAGTTCTATCTCTATGGTTTGTTTGCTGTTGATGTATCCCTAAGCAGAGACTGGCGAGAATCACTTTCATGGAAAGGGCCTGGCAAGCTTCCAAAAAACTACGAGTTGCCTGAAATCTCAGCAAACACTTTTTCACCCAATCGTGATGATACTTTCAGGTAATGATCAGTACACCAATCCCACTTGGCCCGCCAAATTTCGTTCTCCTAGGTTAAACCGTTCGTTGGCAGTAACCGGTTTCATTTTGAGGTTTCTCTCTGTTTTATCCTATAGGGATACATGTATTTGGAACTCTAAATCAAACACGGTTTGTGCTAGCTCTTTGAAACTTGACACAATAAAGCAGATTCAAGTTCTATCTCTATGGTTTGTTTGCTGTTGATTGTAGCCCTAAGCAGAGACTGGCGAGAATCACTTTCATGGAAAGGGCCTGCCAAGCTTCCAAAAAACTACGAGTTGCCAGAAACCTCAGCACACACTTTTTCACCCAATCTTGATGAAACTTCAGGTAATGATCAGTACACCAATCCCACTTGGCTCGCCAAATTTCGTTCTTCTAGGTTAACCGTTCGTTGGCAGTAACCGGTTTCATTTTGAGGTTTCACTCTGTTTTCTCCTATAGGGATACATGTATTTGGAACTCTAAATCAAACACGGTTTGTGCTAGCTCTTTGAAACTTGACACATAAAGCAGTTTCAAGTTCTATCTCTATGGTTTCTTTGCTGTTGATGTAGCCCTAAGAAGAGGACTGGCGAGAATCACTGTCATGGAAAGGGCCTGCAGAGCTTCCAAAAAACTACGAGTTGCCTGAAATCTCAGCCAAACACTTTTCACCCAATCTTGATGAAACTTTCAGGTAATGATCAGTACACCAATCCCACTTGGTTCGCCAAATTTCGTTCTTCTAGGTTAAACCGTTCGTTGGCAGTAACCGGTTTCATTTTGAGGTTTCACTCTGTTTTCCTCCTATAGGGATACATGTATTTGGAACTCTAAATCAAACACGGTTTGTGCTAGCTCTTTGAAACTTGACACAATAAGTTTCAAGTTCTATCTCTATGGTTTGTTTGCTGTTGATTTAGCCCTAAGCAGAGACTGGCGAGAATCACTTTCATGCAAAGGGCCTGCCAAGCTTCCAAAAAACTACGAGTTGCCAGAAAATCTCAGCAAACACTTTTTCACCCAGTCTTTATGAAACTTTCAGGTAATGATCAGTACACCAATCCCACTTGGCTCGCCAAATTTCGTTCTTCTAGGTTAAACCGTTCGTTGGCAGTAACCGGTTTCATATTGAGGTTTCACTCTGTTTTCTCCTATAGGGATACATGTATTTGGAACTCTAAATCAAACACGGTTTGTGCTAGCTCTTTGAAACTTGACACAATCAAGCAGTTTCAAGTTCTATCTCTATGGTTTGTTTGCTGTTGATGTAGCACTATGCAGAGACTGGCGAGAATCACTTTTATGGAAAGGGCCTGTCAAGCTTCCAAAAAAACTACGAGTTGCCTGAAATCTCAGGACACACTTTTTCACAAAATCTTGATGATACTTTCAGGTAATGATCAGTACACCAATCCCACTTGGCGCGCCAAATTTCGTTCTTCTTGGTTAAAACCGTTCGTTGGCAGTAACCGGTTTCATTTTGAGGTTTCACTCTGTTTTCTCCTATTGGAATACATGTATTTGGAACTCTAAATCAAACACGGTTTGTGCTAGCTCTTTGAAACTTGACCCAATGAAGCAGTTTCAAGTTCTATCTCTATGGTTTGTTTGCTGTTGATGTAGCCCTAAGCAGAGACTGGCGAGAATCACTTTCATGAAAAGGGCCTGCCAAGCTTCCAAAAAACTACGAGTTTCCTGAAATCTCAGCACACACTTTTTCACCCAATCTTGATGAAACTTTCAGGTAATGATCAGTACACCAATCCCACTTGGCTCGCCAAATTTCGTTCTTCTAGGTTAAACCGTTCTTTGGCAGTAACCGGTTTCATTTTGAGGTTTCACTCTGTTTTCTCCTATAGGGATACATGTATTTGGAACTCTAAATCAAACACGGTTTGTGCTAGCTCTTTGAAACTTGACACAATAAAGCACTTTCAAGTTCTATCTCTATGGTTTGTTTGCTGTTGATGTAGCCCTAAGCAGAGACTGGCGAGAATCACTTTCATGGAAAGGGCCTGCCAAGTTTCCAAAAACTTCGAGTTGCCTGAAATCTCAGCAAACACTTTTTCACCCAATCTTGATGAAACTTTCAGGTAATGATCAGTACTCCAATCCCACTTGGCTCGCCACATTTCGTTCTTCTAGGTAAAACCGTTCGTTGGCAGTAACCGGTTCCATTTTGAGGTTTCACTCTGTTTCCTCCTATAGGATACATGTATTTGGAAATCTAAATCAAACACGGTTTGTGCTAGCTCTTTGAAACTTGACACAATAAAGGAGTTTCAAGTTCTATCTCTATGGCTTGTTTGCTGTTGATGTAGCCCTAAGCAGAAATTGGCGAGAGTCACTTTCATGGAAAGGGCCTGCCAAGCTTCCAAAAAAACTACGAGTTGCCTGAAATCTCAGCAAACACTTTTTCACCCAATCTTGATGAAACTTTCAGGTAATGATCAGTACACCAATCCCACTTGGCTCGCCGAATTTCGTTCTTCTACGTTAAACCGTTCGTTGGCAGTAACCGGTTTCATTTTGAGGTTTCACTCTGTTTTCTCCTATAGGGTTACATGTATTTGGAACTCTAAATCAAACACGGTTTGTGCTAGCTCTTTGAAACTTGACACAATAAAGCAGTTTCAAGTTCTATCTCTATGGTTTGTTTGCTGTTGATGTAGCCCTAAGCAGAGACTGGCGGAAATCACTTTCATGGAAAGAACCTGCCAAGCTTCCAAAAAACTTCGAGTTGCTGAAATCTCAGCAAACACTTTTTCACCCAATCTTGATGAAACTTTCAGGTAATGATCAGTACACCAATCCCACTTGGCTCGCCACATTTCGTTCTTCTAGGTTAAACCGTTCGTTGGCAGTAACCGGTTTCATTTTGAGGTTTCACTCTGTTTTCTCCTATAGTGATACATGTATTTGGAACTCTAAATCAAACACGGTTTGTGCTAGCTCTTTGAAACTTGACACTATAAAGCAGATTCAAGTTCTATCTCTATGGTTTGTTTGCTGTTGATGTAGCCCTAAGCAGAGACTGGCGAGAATCACTTTCATGGAAAGGGCCTGCCAAGCTTCCAAAAAACTACGAGTTGCCTGAAATCTCAGCACACCCTTTTTCACCCAATGTTGATGAACCTTTCAGGTAATGATCAGTACACCAATCCCACATGGCTCGCCAAGTTTCGTTCCTCTAGGTTAAACCGTTCGTTGGCAGTAACCGGTTTCATTTTGAGGTTTCACTCTGTTTTCTCCTATAGGGATACATGTATTTGGAACTCTAAATCAAACACGGTTTGTGCTAGCTCTTTGAAACTTGACACAATAAAGCAGTTTCAAGTTCTATCTCTATGGTTTGTTGCTGTTGATGTAGCCCTAAGCAGAGACTGGCGAGAATCACTTTCATGGAAAGGGCCTGCCAAGCTTCCAAAAAACTACGAGTTGCCTGAAATCTCAGCAACCCTTTTTCACCCAATCTTGATGAAACTTTCAGGTAATGATCAGTACACCAATCCCACTTGCTCGCCAAATTTCGTTCTTCTAGGTTAAACCGTTCGTTGGCAGTAACCGGTTTCATTTTGAGGTTTCACTCTGTTTTCTCCTATAGGGATACATGTATTTGGAACTCTAAATCAAACACGGTTTGTGCTAGCTTTTTGAAACTTGACACAATAAAGCAGTTTCAAGTTCTATCTCTATGGTTTGTTTGCTGTTGATGTAGCTCTAAGCAGAGACTGGCGAGAATCACTTTCATGGAAAGGGCCTGCCAAGCTTCCAAAAAACTACGAGTTGCAAGAAAAATCAGCCACACTTTTTCACCCAATCTTGATGAAACTTTCAGGTAATGATCAGTACACCAATCCCACTTGGCTCGACAAATTTCGTTCTTCTAGGTTAAACCGTTCGTTGGCAGTAACCGCTTTCATTTTGAGGTTTCTCTCTGTTTCTCCTATAGGGATACATGTATTTGGAACTCTAAATCAAACACGGTTTGTGCTAGCTCTTTGAAACTTGACACAATAAAGCAGTTTCAAGTTCTATCTCTATGGTTTGTTTGCTGTTGATGTAGCCCTAAGCAGAGACTGGCGAGAATCACTTTCATGGAAAGGGCCTGCAAAGCTTCCAAAAAACTACGAGTTGCCTGAAATCTCAGCAAACACTTTTTCACCCAATCTTGATGAAACTTTCAGGTAATGATCAGTACACGAATCCCACATGGCTCGCCAAATTTCGTTCTTCTAGGTTAAACCGTTCGTTGGCAGTAACCGGTTTCATTTTGAGGTTTCACTCTGTTTTCTCCTATAGGGATACATGTATTTGGAACTCTAAATCAAACACGGTTTTGCTAGCTCTTTGAAACTTGACACAATAAAGCAGTTTCAAGTTCTATCTCTATGGTTTTTTTTGCTGTTGATGTAGCCCTAAGAAGAGACTGGCGAGAATCACTTTCATGGAAAGGGCCTGCAAAGCTTCCAAAAAACTAGGAGTTGCCAGAAATCTCAGCACACACTTTTTCACCCAATCTTGATGAAACTTTCAGGTAATGATCAGTACACCAATCCCACTTGGCTCGCCAAATTTCGTTCTTCTAGGTTAAACCGTTTGTTGGCAGTAACCGATTTAATTTTGAGGTTTCACTCTGTTTTCTCCTATAGGGATACATGTATTTGGAACTCTAAATCAAACACGGTTTGTGCTAGCTCTTTGAAACTTGACACAATAAAGCAGTTTCAAGTTCTATCTCTATGGTTTGTTTTGCTGTTGATGTAGCCCTAAGCAGAGACTGGCGAGAATCACTTACATGAAAAGGGCCTGCCAAGCTTCAAAAAAAACTACGAGTTGCTAGAAAAATCAGCACACACTTTTTCACCCAATCTTGATGAAACTTTCAGGTAATGATCAGTACACCAATCCCACTTGGCTCGCCAAATTTCGTTCTTATAGGTTAAACCGTTCATTGGCAGTAACCGGTTTCATTTTGAGGTTTCACTCTGTTTTCTCCTATAGGGATACATGTATTTGCAACTCTAAATGAAACACGGTTTGTGCTAGCTCTTTGAAACTTGACACAATAAAGTAGTTTCAAGTTCTATCTTAATGGTTTGTTTGCTGTTGATGTAGCCCTAAGCAGAGACTGCGAGAATCACTTACATGGAAAGGGCCTGCCAAGCTTCAAAAAAACTACGAGTTGCTAGAAAAATCAGCACACACTTTTTCACCCAATCTTGATGAAACTTTCAGGTAATGATCAGTACACCAATCCCACTTGGCTCGCCAAATTTCTTTCTTCTAGGTTAATCCGTTCGTTGCCAGTAATCGGTTTAATTTTGAGGTTTCACTCTGTTTTCTCCTATAGGGATACATGTATTTGGAACTCTAAATCAAACACGGTTTGTGCTAGCTCTTTGAAACTTGACACAATAAAGCCGTTTCAAGTTCTATCACTATGGTTTGTTTGCTGTTGATGTAGCCCTAAGCAGAGACTGGCGAGAATCACTTTCATGGAAAGGGCCTGCCAAGCTTCCAAAAAACTACGAGTTGCCTGAAATCTCAGCACACACTTTTTTCACCCAATCTTGATGATACTTTCTGGTAATGATCAGTACACCAATCCCACTTGGGCTCGCCAAATTTCGTTCTTCTAGGTTAACCGTTCGTTGGCAGTAACCGGTTTCATATTGAGGTTTCACTCTGTTTTCTCCTATAGGGATACATGTATTTGGAACTCTAAATCAAACACTGTTGTGCTAGCTATTTGAAACTTGACACAATAAAGCAGTTTCAAGTTCTATCTCTATGGTTTGTTTGCTGTTGATGTAGCCCTAAGCAGAGACTGGCGAGAATCCACTTTCATGGAAAGGGCCTGCCAAGCTTCCAAAAAACTACGAGTTGCCTGAAATCTCAGCAAACACTTTTTCACCCAATCTTGATGAAACTTTCAGGTAATGATCAGTACACCAATCCCACTTGGCTCACCAAATTTCGTTCTTCTAGGTTAAACCGTTCGGTGGCAGTAACCGGTTTCATTTTGAGGTTTCACTCTGTTTTCTCCTATAGGGATACATGTATTTGGAACTCTAAATCAAACACTGTTTATGCTAGCTCTTTGAAACTTGACACAATAAAGCAGTTTCAAGTTCTTTCTCTATGGTTTGTTTGCTGTTGATGTAGCCCTAAGCAGAGACTGGCGAGAATCACTGTAATGGAAAGGGCCAGCCAAGCTTCCAAAAAACTACGAGTTTTCCTGAAATCTCAGCACACACTTTTTTACCCAATCTTGATGAAACTTTCAGGTAATGATCAGTACCCCCAATTCCACTTGGCTCGCCAAATTTCGTTCTTCTAGGTTAAACCGTTCGTTGGCAGTAACCGGTTTTATATTGAGGTTTTCACTCTGTTTTCTCCTATAGGGATACATGTATTTGGAACTCTAAATCAAACACGGTTTATGCAAGCTCTTTGAAACTAGACACAATAAAGCAGTTTCAAGTTCTATCTCTATGGTTTGTTTGCTGTTGATGTAGCCCTAAGCAGAGACTGGCGAGAATCACTTTCATGGAAAGGGCCTGCCAAGCTTCCAAAAAACTACAAGTTGCCTGAAATCTCATCACACACTTTTTCACCCAATCTTGATGAAACTTTCAGGTAATGATCAGTACACCAATCCCACTTGGCTCGCCAAATTTCGTTCTTCTACGTTAAACCGTTCGTTGGCAGTAACCGGTTTCATTTTGAGGTTTCACTCTGTTTTCTCCTATAGGGATACATGTATTTGGAACTCTAAATCAAACACGGTTTGTGCTAGCTCTTTGAAACTTGACACAATAAAGCAGTTTCAAGTTCTATCTCTATGGTTTGTTTGCTGTTGATGTAGCCCTAAGCAGAGACTGGCGAGAATCACTTTCATGGAAAGGGCCTGCCAAGCTTCCAAAAAATTACGAGTTGCCTGAAATCTCAGCACACACTTTTAAACCCAATCTTGATGAAACTTTCAGGTAATGATCAGTATACCAATCCCACTTGGCTCGCCAAATTTCGTTCTTCTAGGTTAAACCGTTCGTTGGCAGTAACCGGTTGCATTTTGAGGTTTCACTCTGTTTTCCCCCTATAGGGATACATGTATTTGGAACTCTAAATCAAACACGGTTTGTGCTAGCTCTTTGAAACTTGACACAATAAAGCAGTTTCAAGTTCTATCTCTATGGTTTGTTTGCTGTTGATGTAGCCCTAAGCAGAGACTGGCGAGAATCACTTTCATGGAAAGGGCCTGCCAAGCTTCCAAAAAACTACGAGTTGCCTGAAATCTCAGCACACACTTTTTCACCCAATCTTGATGAAACTTTCAGGTAATGATCAGTACACCAATCCCACTTGGCTTGCCAAATTTCGTTCTTCTAGGTTAAATCGTTCGTTGGCAGTAACCGGTTTCATTTTGAGGTTTCACGCTGTTTTCTCCTATAGGGATACATGTATTTGGAACTCTAAATCAAACACGGTTTGTGCTAGCTCTTTAAAACTTGAAACAATAAAGCAGTTTCAAGTTCTATCTCTATGGTTTGTTTGCTGTTGATGTATCCCTAAGCAGAGACTGGCGAGAATCACTTTCATGGAAAGGGCCTACCAAGCTTCCAAAAAACTACGAGTTGCCTGAAATCTCAGCAAACACTTTTTCACCCAATCTTGATGAAACTTTCAGGTAATGATCAGTACACCAATCCCACTTGGCTCGCCAAATTTCGTTCTTCTAGGTTAAATCGTTCGTTGGCAGTAACCCGTTTCATTTTGAGGTTTCACTCTGTTTTCTCCTATAGGGATACATGTATTTGGAACTCTAAATCAAACACGGTTTATGCTAGCTCTTTGAAACTTGACACAATAAAGCAGTTTCAAGTTCTATCTCTATGGTTTGTTTGCTGTTGATGTAGCCCTAAGCAGAGACTGGCGAGAATCACTTTCATGGAAAGGGCCTGCCAAGCTTCCAAAAAACTACGAGTTGCCTGAAATCTCAGCAAACACTTTTTCACCCAATCTTGATGAAACTTTCAGGTAATGATCAGTACACCAATCCCACTTGGCTCGCCACATTTCGTTCTTCTAGGTAAAACCGTTCGTTGGCAGTAACCGGTTCCATTTTGAGGTTTCACTCTGTTTTCTCCTATAGGGATACATGTATTTGGAACTCTAAATCAAACACGGTTTGTGCTAGCTCTTTGAAACTTGACACAATAAAGCAGTTTCAAGTTCTATCTCTATGGCTCGTTTGCTGTTGATGTAGCCCTAAGCAGAAATTGGCAAGAGTCACTTTCATGGAAAGGGCCTGCCAAGCTTCCAAAAAACTACGAGTTGCCTGAAATCTCAGCACACACTTTTTCACCCAATCTTGATGAAACTTTCAGGTAAGGATCAGTACACCAATCCCACTTGGCTCGCCAAATTTCGTTCTTCTAGGTTAAACCGTTCGTTGGCAATAACCGGTTTCATTTTGAGGTTTCACTCTGTTTTCTCCTATAGGGATACATGTATTTGGAACTCTAAATCAAACTCGGTTTGTGCTAGCTCTTTGAAACTTGACACAATAAAGCAGTTTCAAGTTCTGTCTCTATGGTTTGTTTGCTGTTGATGTAGCCCTAAGCAGAGACTGGCGAGAATCACTTTCAAGGAAAGGGCCTGCCAAGCTTCCAAAAAACTACGAGTTACCTGAAATCTCAGCACACACTTTTTCACCCAATCTTGATGAAACTTTCAGGTAAGGGATCAGTACACCAATCCCACTTGGCTCGCCAAATTTCGTTCTTCTAGGTTAAACCGTTCGTTGGCAGTAACCAGTTTCATTTTGAGGTTTCACTCTGTTTTCTCCTATAGGGATACATGTATTTGGAACACTAAATCAAACACGGTTTGTGCTAGCTCTTTGAAACTTGACACAATAAAGCAGTTTCAAGTTCTATCTATGGTTTGTTTGTTGTTGATGTACCCCTAAGAAGAGACTGGCGAGAATCACTTTCATGAAAAGGGGCCTGCCAAGCTTCCAAAAAACTACGAGTTGCCTGAAATCTCAGCACACACTTTTTCACCCCATCTTGATGATACTTTCAGGTAATGATCAGTACACCAATCCCACTTGGCTCGCCAAATTTCGTTCTTCTAGGTTAAACCGTTCGTTGGCAGTAACCGGTTTCATTTTGAGGTTTCACTCTGTTTTCTCCTATAGGGATACATGTATTTGGAACTCTAAATCAAACACGGTTTGTGCTAGCTCTTTGAAACTTGACACAATAAAGCAGTTTCAAGTTTCTATCTCTATGGTTTTTTTGCTGTTGATGTAGCCCTAAGCAGAGACCTGCGATAATCACTTTCATGGAAAGGGCCTGCCAAGCTTCCAAAAAACTACGAGTTGCCTGAAATCTCAGCAAACACTTTTTCACCCAATCTTGATGAAACTTTCAGTTAATAGATCAGTACACCAATCCCACTTGGCTCGCCAAATTTCGATCTTCTAGGTTAAACCGTTCGTTGGCAGTAACCGGTTTCATTTTGAGGTTTCACTCTGTTTTCTCCTATAGGGATACATGTATTTGGAACTCTAAATCAAACACGGTTTGTGCTAGCTCTTTGAAACTTGACACAATAAAGCAGTTTCAAGTTCTGTCTCTATTATTTGTTTGCTGTTGATGTAGCCCTAAGCAGAGACTGGCGAGAATCACTTTCATGGAAAGGGCCTGCCAAGCTTCCAAAAAACTACGAGTTGCCTGAAATCTCAGAAAACACTTTTTCACCCAATCTTGATGAAACTTTCAGGTAATGATCAGTACACCAGTCCCACTTGGCTTGCCAAATTTCGTTCTTCTAGGTTAAACCGTTCGTTGGCAGTAACCGTTTTCATTTTGAGATTTCACTCTGTTTTCTCCTATAGGGATACATGTATTTGGAACTCTAAATCAAACACGGTTTGTGCTAGCTCTTCGAAACTTGACACAATAAAGCAGTTTCAAGTTCTATTTCTATGGTTTGTTTGATGTTGATGTAGCCTAAGCAGAGACTGGCGAGAATCACTTTCATGGAAAGGACCTGCCAAGCTTCCAAAAAACTACGAGTTGCCTGAAATCTCAGTACACACTTTTTCACCCAATCTTGATGAAACTTTCAGGTAATGATCAGTACACCAATCCCACTTGGCTCGCCAAATTTCGTTCTTTTAGGTTAAACCGTTCGTTGGCAGTAACCGGTTTCATTTTGAGGTTTCACTCTGTTTTCTCCTATTGGGATCCATGTATTTGGAACTCTAAATCAAACACGGTTTGTGCTAGCTCTTCAAAACTTGACACAATAAAGCAGTTTCAAGTTCTATTTGTATGGTTTGTTTGCTGTTGATGTAGCACTAAGCAGAGACTGGCGAGAATCACTTTCATGGTAAGGGCCTGCCAAGCTTCCAAAAAACTACGAGTTGCCAGAAATCTCAGCACACACTTTTTCACCCAATCTTGATGAAACTTTCAGGTAATGATCAGTACACCAATCCCACTTGGTTCGCCAAATTTCGTTCTTCTAGGTTAAACCGTTCGTTGGCAGTAACCGGTTTCATTTTGAGGTTTCACTCTGTTTTCTCTTTTAGGGATACATGTATTTGGAACTCTAAATCAAACACGGTTTGTGCTAGCTCGTTGAAACTTGACGCAATAAAGCAGTTTCAAGTTCTATCTCTATGGTTTGTTTGCTGTTGATGTAGCCCTAAGAAGAGACTGGCGAGAATCACTTTCATGGAAAGGGCCTGCCAAGCTTCCAAAAAACTTCGAGTTGCCTGAAACCTCAGCACACACTTTTTCACCCAATCTTGATGAAACTTTCAGGTAATGATCAGTACACCAATCCCTTTTGGCTCGCCAAATTTCGTTCTTCTAGGTTAAACCGTTTGTTGGCAGTAACCGGTTTCATTTTGAGATTTCACTCTGTTTTTTCCTATAGGGATACATGTATTTGGAACTCTAAATCAAACACGGTTTGTGCTAGCTCTTCGAAACTTGACACAACAAAGCAGTTTCAAGTTCTATCTCTATGGTTTGTTTGCTGTTGATGTAGCCCTAAGCAGAGACTGGCGAGAATCACTTTCATGGAAAGGGCCTGCCAAGCTTCCAAAAAACTACGAGTTGCCTGAAATCTCAGCACACACTTTTTCACCCAATCTTGATGAAACTTTCAGGTAATGATCAGTACACCATTCCCACTTGGCTCGCCAAATTTCGTTCTTCTAGGTTAAACCGTTCGTTGGCAGTAACCGGTTTCATTTTGAGGTTTCACTCTGTTTTCTCCTATAGGGATACATGTATTTGGAACTCTAAATCAAACACGGTTTGTGCTAGCTCTTTGAAACTTGACACAATAAAGCAGTTTCAAGTTCTATCTCTATGGTTTGTTTGCTGTTTATGTAGCCCTAAGCAGAGACTGGAGAGAATCACTTTCATGGAAAGGGCCTGCCAAGCTTCCAAAAAACTACGAGTTGCCTGAAATCTCAGCACACACTTTTTCACCCAATCTTGATGAAACTTTCAGGTAATGATCAGTACACGAATCCCACTTGGCTCGCCAAATTTCGTTCTTCTAGGTTAAACTGTTCTTTGTCAGTAACTGGTTTCATTTTGAGGTTTCACTCTTTTTTCTCCTATAGGGATACATGTATTTAAAACTCTAAATCAAACACGGTTTGTGCTAGCTCGTTGAAACTTGACACAATAAAGCAGTTTCAAGTTCTATCTCTATGCATTTTTTGCTGTTGATGTAGCCCTAAGCAGAGACTGGCGAGAATCACTTTCATGGAAAGGGCCTGACAAGCTTCCAAAAAACTACGAGTTGCCAGAAATCTCAGCACACACTTTTTCACCCAATTTTGATGAAACTTTCAGGTAATGATCAGTACACCAATCCCACTTGGCTCGCCAAATTACGTTCTTCTAGGTTAAACCGTTCCTTGGCAGTAACCGGTTTCATTTTGAGGTTTCACTCTGTTTTCTCCTATAGGGATACATGTATTTGGAACTCTAAATCAAACACGGTTTGTGCTAGCTCTTTGAAACTTGACACAATAAAGCAGTTTCAAGTTCTTTCTCTATGGTTTGTTTGCTGTTGATGTAGCCCTAAGCAGAGACTGGCGAGAATCACTTTCATGGAAAGGGCCTGCCAGGCTTCCAAAAAACAACGAGTTATCAGAAATCTCAGCACACACATTTTCACCCAATCTTGATGAAACTTTCAGGTAATGATCAGTACACCAGTCCCACTTGGCTCGCCAAATTTCGTTCTTCTAGTTTAAACCGTTCGTTGGCAGTAACCGGTTTCATTTTGAGGTTTCACTCTCTTTTCTCCTATAGGGATACATGTATTTGGAACTCTAAATCAAACACGGTTTGTGCTAGCTCTTTGAAACTTGACACAATAAAGCAGTTTCAAGTTCTATCTCTATGGTTTGTTTGCTGTTGATGTAGCCCTAAGCAGAGACTGGCGAGAATCACTTTCATGGTAAGGGCCTGCCAAGCTTCCAAAAAACTACGAGTTGCCAGAAATCTCAGCACACACTCTTTCACCCAATTTTGATGAAACGTTCAGGTAATGATCAGTACACCAATCCGCCTTGGCTCGCCAAATTTCTTTCTTCTAGGTTAAACCGTTCGTTGGCAGTAACCGGTTTCATTTTGAGGTTTCACTCTGTTTTCTCCTATAGGGATACATGTATTTGGAACTCTAAATCAAACACGGTTTGTGCTAGCTCTTTGAAACTTGACACAATAAAGCAGTTTCATGTTCTATCTCTGTGGTTTGTTTGCTGTTGATGTAGACCTAAGAAGATACTGGCAAGAATCACTTTCATGGAAAGGGCCTGCCAAGCTTCCAAAAAACTACGAGTTGCCTGAAATCTCAGCAAACACTTTTTCACCCAATCTTGATGAAACTTTCAGGTAATGATCAGTACACCAATCCCACTTGGCTCGCCAAATTTCGTTCTTCTAGGTTAAACCGTTCTTTGTCAGTAACCGGTTTCATTTTGAGGTTTCACTCTGTTTTCTCCTATAGGGATACATGTATTTGGAACTCTAAATCAAACACGGTTTGTGCTTCCTCTTTGAAACTTGACAAAATAAAGCAGTTTCAAGTTCTATCTCTATGGTTTGTTTGCTGTTGATGTAGCCCTAAGCAGAGACTGGCGAGAATCACTTTCATGGAAAGGGCCTGCCAAGCTTCCAAAAAACTACGATTTGCAAGAAATCTCAGCACACACTTTTTCACCCAATCTTGATGAAACTTTCAGGTAATGATCAGTACACCAATCCCACTTGGCTCGCCAAATTTCGTTCTTCTAGGTTAAACCGTTTGTTGGCAGTAACTGGTTTCATTTTGAGATTTCACTCTGTTTTCTCCTATAGGGATACATGTATTTGGAACTCTAAATCAAACACGGTTTGTGCTAGCTCTTTGAAACTTGACACAATAAAGCAGTTTCAAGTTCTATCTCTATGGTTTGTTTGCTGTTTATGTAGCCCTAAGCAGAGACTGGAGAGAATCACTTTCATGGAAAGGGCCTGCCAAGCTTCCAAAAAACTACGAGTTGCCTGAAATCTCAGCACACACTTTTTCACCCAATCTTGATGAAACTTTCAGGTAATGATCAGTACACCAATCCCACTTGGTTCGCCAAATTTCGTTCTTCTAGTTTAAACCGTTCGTTGGCAGTAACCGGTTTCATTTTGAGGTTTCACTCTGTTTTCTCTTTTAGGGATATATGTATTTGGAACTCTAAATCAAACACGGTTTGTGCTAGCTCGTTGAAACTTGACACAATAAAGCAGTTTCAAGTTCTATCTCTATGGTTTGTTTGCTGTTGATGTAGCCCTAAGCAGAGACTGGCGAGAATCACTTTCATGATAAGGGCCTGCCAAGCTTCCAAAAAACTACGAGTTCCCAGAAATCTCAGCACACAATTTTTCACCCAATTTTGATGAAACTTTCAGGTAATGATCAGTACACCAATCCGCCTTGGCTCACCAAATTTCTTTCTTCTAGGTTAAACCGTTCGTTGGCAGTAACCGGTTTCATTTTGAGGTTTCACTCTGTTTTCTCCTATAGGGATACATGTATTTGGAACTCTAAATCAAACACGGTTTGTGCTAGCTCTTTGAAACTTGACACAATAAAGCAATTTCATGTTCTATCTCTGTGGTTTGTTTGCTGTTGATGTAGACCTAAGAAGATACTGGCGAGAATCACTTTCATGGAAAGGGCCTGCCAAGCTTCCAAAAAACTACGAGTTGCCTGAAATCTCAGCACACACTTTTTCACCCAATCTTGATGAAACTTTCAGGTAATGATCAGTACACGAATCCCACTTGGCTCACCAAATTTCGTTCTTCTAGGTTAAACTGTTCGTTGGCAGTAACCGGTTTCATTTTGAGGTTTCACTCTTTTTTCTCCTATAGGGATACATGTATTTAAAACTCTAAATCAAACACGGTTTGTGCTAGCTCGTTGAAACTTGACACAATAAAGCAGTTTCAAGTTCTATCTCTATGCATTTTTTGCTGTTGATGTAGACCTAAGAAGATACTGGCGAGAATCACTTTCATGGAAAGGGCCTGACAAGCTTCCAAAAAACTACGAGTTGCCAGAAATCTCAGCACACACTTTTTCACCCAATTTTGATGAAACTTTCAGGTAATGATCAGTACACCAATCCCACTTGGCTCGCCAAATTACGTTCTTCTAGGTTAAACCGTTCCTTGGCAGTAACCGGTTTCATTTTGAGGTTTCACTCTGTTTTCTCCTATAGGGATACATGTATTTGGAACTCTAAATCAAACACGGTTTGTGCTAGCTCTTTGAAACTTGACACAATAAAGCAGTTTCAAGTTCTTTCTCTATGGTTTGTTTGCTGTTGATGTAGCCCTAAGCAGAGACTGGCGAGAATCACTTTCATGGAAAGGGCCTGCCAAGCTTCCAAAAAACTACGAGTTATCAGAAATCTCAGCACACACTTTTTCACCCAATCTTGATGAAACTTTCAGGTAATGATCAGTACACCAGTCCCACTTGGCTCGCCAAATTTCGTTCTTCTAGTTTAAACCGTTCGTTGGCAGTAACCGGTTTCATTTTGAGGTTTCACTCTCTTTTCTCCTATAGGGATACATGTATTTGGAACTCTAAATCAAACACGGTTTGTGCTAGCTCTTTGAAACTTGACACAATAAAGCAGTTTCAAGTTCTATCTCTATGGTTTGTTTGCTGTTGATGTAGCCCTAAGCAGAGACTGGCGAGAATCACTTTCATGGTAAGGGCCTGCCAAGCTTCCAAAAAACTACGAGTTGCCAGAAATCTCAGCACACACTCTTTCACCCAATTTTGATGAAACTTTCAGGTAATGATCAGTACACCAATCCGCCTTGGCTCGCCAAATTTCTTTCTTCTAGGTTAAACCGTTCGTTGGCAGTAACCGGTTTCATTTTGAGGTTTCACTCTGTTTTCTCCTATAGGGATACATGTATTTGGAACTCTAAATCAAACACGGTTTGTGCTAGCTCTTTGAAACTTGACACAATAAAGCAGTTTCATGTTCTATCTCTGTGGTTTGTTTGCTGTTGATGTAGACCTAAGAAGATACTGGCAAGAATCACTTTCATGGAAAGGGCCTGCCAAGCTTCCAAAAAACTACGAGTTGCCTGAAATCTCAGCAAACACTTTTTCACCCAATCTTGATGAAACTTTCAGGTAATGATCAGTACACGAATCCCACTTGGCTCGCCAAATTTCGTTCTTCTAGGTTAAACCGTTCTTTGTCAGTAACCGGTTTCATTTTGAGGTTTCACTCTGTTTTCTCCTATAGGGATACATGTATTTGGAACTCTAAATCAAACACGGTTTGTGCTTCCTCTTTGAAACTTGACAAAATAAAGCAGTTTCAAGTTCTATCTCTATGGTTTGTTTGCTGTTGATGTAGCCCTAAGCAGAGACTGGCGAGAATCACTTTCATGGAAAGGGCCTGCCAAGCTTCCAAAAAACTACGATTTGCAAGAAATCTCAGCACACACTTTTTCACCCAATCTTGATGAAACTTTCAGGTAATGATCAGTACACCAATCCCACTTGGCTCGCCAAATTTCGTTCTTCTAGGTTAAACCGTTTGTTGGCAGTAACTGGTTTCATTTTGAGATTTCACTCTGTTTTCTCCTATAGGGATACATGTATTTGGAACTCTAAATCAAACACGGTTTGTGCTAGCTCTTTGAAACTTGACACAATAAAGCAGTTTCAAGTTCTATCTCTATGGTTTGTTTGCTGTGTATGTAGCCCTAAGCAGAGACTGGAGAGAATCACTTTCATGGAAAGGGCCTGCCAAGCTTCCAAAAAACTACGAGTTGCCTGAAATCTCAGCACACACTTTTTCACCCAATCTTGATGAAACTTTCAGGTAATGATCAGTACACCAATCCCACTTGGTTCGCCAAATTTCGTTCTTCTAGTTTAAACCGTTCGTTGGCAGTAACCGGTTTCATTTTGAGGTTTCACTCTGTTTTCTCTTTTAGGGATATATGTATTTCGAACTCTAAATCAAACACGGTTTGTGCTAGCTCGTTGAAACTTGACACAATAAAGCAGTTTCAAGTTCTATCTCTATGGTTTGTTTGCTGTTGATGTAGCCCTAAGCAGAGACTGGCGAGAATCACTTTCATGATAAGGGCCTGCCAAGCTTCCAAAAAACTACGAGTTCCCAGAAATCTCAGCACACACTTTTTCACCCAATTTTGATGAAACTTTCAGGTAATGATCAGTACACCAATCCGCCTTGGCTCGCCAAATTTCTTTCTTCTAGGTTAAACCGTTCGTTGGCAGTAACCGGTTTCATTTTGAGGTTTCACTCTGTTTTCTCCTTTAGGGATACATGTATTTGGAACTCTAAATCAAACACGGTTTGTGCTAGCTCTTTGAAACTTGACACAATAAAGCAATTTCATGTTCTATCTCTGTGGTTTGTTTGCTGTTGATGTAGACCTAAGAAGATACTGGCGAGAATCACTTTCATGGAAAGGGCCTGCCAAGCTTCCAAAAAACTACGAGTTGCCTGAAATCTCAGCAAACACATTTTCACCCAATCTTGATGATACTTTCAGGTAATAATCAGTACACCAATCCCACTTGGCTGGCCAAATTTCGTTCTTCTAGGTTAAACCGTTCATTGGCAGTAACCGGTTTCATTTTGAGGTTTCACTCTGTTTTCTCCTATAGGGATACATGTATTTGGAACTCTAAATCAAACACGGTTTGTGCTAGCTCTTTGAAACTTGACACAATAAAGCAGTTTCAAGTTCTATCTCTATGGTTTGTTTGCTGTTTATGTAGCCCTAAGCAGAGACTGGAGAGAATCACTTTCATGGAAAGGGCCTGCCAAGCTTCCAAAAAACTACGAGTTGCCTGAAATCTCAGCACACACTTTTTCACCCAATCTTGATGAAACTTTCAGGTAAAGATCAGTACACCAATCCCACTTGGCTCGCCAAATTTCGTTCTTCTAGGTTAAACCGTACGTTGGCAGTAACCGGTTTCATTTTGAGGTTTCACTCTGTTTTCTCCTATAGGGATACATGTATTTGGAACTCTAAATCAAACACGGTTTGTGCTAGCTCTTTGAAACTTGACACAATAAAGCAGTTTCAAGTTCTCTCTCTATGGTTTGTTTGCTGTTGATGTAGCCCTAAGAAGAGACTGGCGAGAATCACTTTCATGGAAAGGGCCTGCCAAGCTTCCAAAAAACTACGAGTTGCCTGAAATCTCAGAAAACACTTTTTCACCCAATCTTGATGATACTTTCAGGTAATGATCAGTACCCCATTCCCACTTGGCTCACCAAATTTCGTTTTTCTAGGTTAAACCGTTCGTTGGCAGTAACCGGTTTCATTTTGAGGTTTCACTCTGTTTTCTCCTATAGGGATACATGTATTTGGAACTCTAAATCAAACACGGTTTGTGCTAGCTCTTTGAAACTTGACACAATAAAGCAGTTTCAAATTCTATCTCTATGGTTTCTTTGCTGTTGATGTAGCCCTAAGCAGAGACTGGCGAGAATCACTTTCATGGAAAGGGCCTGCCAAGCTTCCAAAAAACTACGAGTTGCCTGAAATCTCAGCACACATTTTTCACCCAATCTTGATGAAACTTTCAGGTAATGATCAGTACACCAATCCCACTTGGTTTGCAAAATTTCGTTCTTCTAGGTTAAACCGTTCGTTGGCAGTAACCGGTTTCATTTTGAGGTTTCACTCTGTTTTCTCCTATAGGGATACATGTATTTGGAACTCTAAATCAAACACGGTTTGTGCTAGCTCTTCGAAACTTGACACAATAAAGCAGTTTCAAGTTGTACCTCTATGGTTTGTTTGCTGTTAATGTAGCCCTAAGCAGAGACTGGCGAGAATCACTTTCATGGAAAGGGCCTGCCAAGCTTCCAAAAAACTACGAGTTGCCAGAAATCTCAGCACACACTTTTTCACCCAATCTTGATGAAACTTTCAGGTAATGATCACTACACCAATCCCACTTGGCTCGCCAAATTTCGTTCTTCTAGGTTAAACCGTTCGTTGGCAGTAACCGGTTTCATTTTGAGGTTTCACTCTGTTTTCTCCTATAGGGATACATGTATTTGGAACTC
Source organism: Ictidomys tridecemlineatus (assembly GCF_052094955.1). NCBI lineage: Eukaryota > Metazoa > Chordata > Mammalia > Rodentia > Sciuridae > Ictidomys > Ictidomys tridecemlineatus. The sequence goes on from NW_027522959.1 coordinate 19,016, forward strand.
TAAATCAAACACGGTTTGTGCTAGCTCTTTGAAACTTGACACAATAAAGCAGTTTCAAGTTCTATCTCTATGGTTTGTTTGCTGTTGATGTAGCCCTAAGAAGAGACTGGCGAGAATCACTTTCATGGAAAGGGCCTGCCAAGCTTCCAAAAAACTACGAGTTGCCTGAAATCTCAGCACACCCTTTTTCACCCAATCTTGATGAAACTTTCAGGTAATGATCAGTACACCAATCCCACTTGGCTCGCCAAATTTCGTTCTTCTAGGTAAAACCGTTCGTTGGCAGTAACCGGTTTCATTTGAGGTTTCACTCTGTTTTCTCCTATAGGGATACATGTATTTGGAACTCTAAATCAAACACGGTTTGTGCTAGCTCTTTGAAACTTGACACAATAAAGCAGTTTCAAGTTCTATCTCTATGGTTTGTTTGCTGTTGATGTATCCCAAAGCAGAGATTGGCGAGAATCACTTTCATGTATAGGGCCTGCCAAGCTTCCAAAAAACTACGAGTTGCCTGAAATCTCAGCACACCCTTTTTCACCCAATCTTGATGAAACTTTCAGGTAATGATCAGTACACCAATCCCACTTGGCTCGCCAAATTTCGTTCTTCTAGGTTAAACCGTTCGTTGGCAGTAACCGGTTTCATTTTGAGGTTTCACTCTGTTTTCTCCTATAGGGATACATGTATTTGGAACTCTAAATCAAACACGGTTTGTGCTAGCTCTTTGAAACTTGACACAATAAAGCAGTTTAAAGTTCTGTCTCTATGGTTTGTTTGCTGTTGATGTAGCCCTAAGCAGAGACTGGCGAGAATCACTTTCATGGAAAGGGCCTGGCAAGCTTCCAAAAAACTACGAGTTGCCTGAAATCTCAGCACACCTTTTTCACCAAATCTTGATGAAACTTTCAGGTAATGATCAGTACACCAATCCCACTTGGCTCGCCAAATTTCGTTCTTCTAGGTTAAACCGTTCGTTGGCAGTAACCGGTTTCATTTTGAGGTTCACTCTGTTTTCTCCTATAGGGATACATGTATTTGGAACTCTAAATCAAACACGGTTTGTGCTAGCTCTTTGAAACTTGACACAATAAAGCAGTTTCAAGTTCTATCTCTATGGTTTGTTTGCTGTTGATGTAGCCCTAAGCAGAGACTGGCGAGAATCACTTTCATGGAAAGGGCCTGCCAAGCTTCAAAAACTACGAGTTGCCTGAAATCTCAGCACACATTTTTCACCCAATCTTGATGAAACTTTCAGGTAATGATCAGTACACCAATCCCACTTGGTTGCAAAATTTCGTTCTTCTAGGTTAACCGTTCGTTGGCATTAACCGGTTTCATTTTGAGGTTTCACTCTGTTTTCTCCTATAGGGATACATGTATTTGGAACTCTAAATCAAACACGGTTTGTGCTAGCTCTTCGAAACTTGACACAATAAAGCAGTTTCAAGTGTACCTCTATGGTTTGTTTGCTGTTAATGTAGCCCTAAGCAGAGACTGGCGAGAATCACTTTCATGGAAAGGGCCTGCCAAGCTTCCAAAAAACTACGAGTTGCCAGAAATCTCAGCACACACTTTTCACCCAATCTTGATGAAACTTTCAGGTAATGATCACTACACCAATCCCACTTGGCTCGCCAAATTTCGTTCTTCTAGGTTAAACCGTTCGTTGGCAGTAACCGGTTTCATTTTGAGGTTTCACTCTGTTTTCTCCTATAGGGATACATGTATTTGGAACTCTAAATCAAACACGGTTTGTGCTAGCTCTTTGAAACTTGACACAATAAAGCAGTTTCAAGTTCTATCTCTATGGTTTGTTTGCTGTTGATGTAGCCCTAAGAAGAGACTGGCGAGAATCACTTTCATGGAAAGGGCCTGCCAAGCTTCCAAAAAACTACGAGTTGCCTGAAATCTCAGCACACCCTTTTTCACCCAATCTTGATGAAACTTTCAGGTAATGATCAGTACACCAATCCCACTTGGCTCGCCAAATTTCGTTCTTCTAGGTAAAACCGTTCGTTGGCAGTAACCGGTTTCATTTTGAGGTTTCACTCTGTTTTCTCCTATAGGGATACATGTATTTGGAACTCTAAATCAAACACGGTTTGTGCTAGCTCTTTGAAACTTGACACAATAAAGCAGTTTCAAGTTCTATCTCTATGGTTTGTTTGCTGTTGATGTATCCCAAAGCAGAGATTGGCGAGAATCACTTTCATGTATAGGGCCTGCCAAGCTTCCAAAAAACTACGAGTTGCCTGAAATCTCAGCACACCCTTTTTCACCCAATCTTGATGAAACTTTCAGGTAATGATCAGTACACCAATCCCACTTGGCTCGCCAAATTTCGTTCTTCTAGGTTAAACCGTTCGTTGGCAGTAACCGGTTTCATTTTGAGGTTTCACTCTGTTTTCTCCTATAGGGATACATGTATTTGGAACTCTAAATCAAACACGGTTTGTGCTAGCTCTTTGAAACTTGACACAATAAAGCAGTTTAAAGTTCTGTCTCTATGGTTTGTTTGCTGTTGATGTAGCCCTAAGCAGAGACTGGCGAGAATCACTTTCATGGAAAGGGCCTGGCAAGCTTCCAAAAAACTACGAGTTGCCTGAAATCTCAGCACACCCTTTTTCACCAAATCTTGATGAAACTTTCAGGTAATGATCAGTACACCAATCCCACTTGGCTCGCCAAATTTCGTTCTTCTAGGTTAAACCGTTCGTTGGCAGTAACCTGTTTCATTTTGAGGTTTTCACTCTGTTTTCTCCTATAGGGATACATGTATTTGGAACTCTAAATCAAACACGGTTTGTGCTAGCTCTTTGAAACTTGACACAATAAAGCAGTTTCAAGTTCTATCTCTATGGTTTGTTTGCTGTTGATGTAGCCCTAAGCAGAGACTGGCGAGAATCACTTTCATGGAAAGGGCGAAAGGGCCTGCCAAGCTTCCAAAAAACTACGAGTTGCCCGAAATCTCAGCAAACACTTTTTCACCCAATCTTGATGAAACTTTCAGGTAATGATCAGTACAACAATCCCACTTGGCTCGCCAAATTTCGTTCTTCTAGGTTAAACCGTTCGTTGGCAGTAACCGGTTTCATTTTGAGGTTTCACTCTGTTTTCTCCTTTAGGGATACATGTATTTGGAACTCTAAATCTAACACGGTTTGTGCTAGCTCTTTGAAACTTGACACAATAAAGCAGTTTCAAGTTCTATCTCTATGGTTTGTTTGCTGTTGATGTATCCCTAAGCAGAGACTGGCGAGAATCACTTTCATGGAAAGGGCCTGCGAAGCTTCCAAAAAACTACGAGTTGCCAGAAATCTCAGCACACACTTTTTCACCCAATCTTGATGAAACTTTCAGGTAATGATCAGTACACCAATCCCACTTGGCTCGCCAAATTTCGTTCTTCTAGGTTAAACCGTTCATTGGCAGTAACCGGTTTCATTTTGAGGTTTCACTCTGTTTTCTCCTATAGGGATACATGTATTTGGAACTCTAAATCAAACATGGTTTGTGCTAGCTCTTTGAAACTTGACACAATAAAGCAGTTTCAAGTTCTATCTCTATGGTTTGTTTGCTGTTGATGTAGCCCTAAGCAGAGACTGGCGAGAATCACTTTCATGGAAAGGGCCTGCCAAGCTTCCAAAAAACTACGAGTTGCCCGAAATCTCAGCACACACTTTTTCACCCAAACTTGATGAAACTTTCAGGTAATGATCAGTACACCAATCCCACTTGGCTCGCCAAGTTTCCTTCTTCTAGGTTAAACCGTTCGTTGGCAGTAACCGGTTTCATTTTGAGGTTTCACTCTGTTTTCTCCTATAGGGATACATGTATTTGGAACTCTAAATCAAACACGGTTTGTGCTAGCTCTTTGAAACTTAACACAATAAAGCAGTTTCAAGTTCTATATCTATGGTTTGTTTGCTGTTGATGTAGACCTAAGAAGATACTGGCGAGAATCTCTTTCATGGAAAGGGCCTGCCAAGCTTCCAAAAAACTACGAGTTGCCTGAAATCTCAGCAAACACTTTTTCACCCAATCTTGATGATACTTTCAGGTAATAATCAGTACACCAATCCCACTTGGCTCGCCAAATTTCGTTCTTCTAGGTTAAACCGTTCGTTGGCAGTAACCGGTTTCATTTTGAGGTTTCACTCTGTTTTCTCCTATAGGGATACATGTATTTGGAACTCTAAATCAAACATGGTTTGTGCTAGCTATTTGAAACTTGACACAATAAAGCAGTTTCAAATTCTATCTCTATGGTTTCTTTGCTGTTGATGTAGCCCTAAGCAGAGACTGGCGAGAATCACTTTCATGGAAAGGGCCTGCCAAGCTTCCAAAAAACTACGAGTTGCCTGAAATCTCAGCACACATTTTTCACCCAATCTTGATGAAACTTTCAGGTAATGATCAGTACACCAATCCCACTTGGTTTGCAAAATTTCGTTCTTCTAGGTTAAACCGTTCGTTGGCAGTAACCGGTTTCATTTTGAGGTTTCACTCTGTTTTCTCCTATAGGGATACATGTATTTGGAACTCTAAATCAAACACGGTTTGTGCTAGCTCTTCGAAACTTGACACAATAAAGCAGTTTCAAGTTGTACCTCTATGGTTTGTTTGCTGTTGATGTAGCCCTAAGCAGAGACTGGCGAGAATCACTTTCATGGAAAGGGCCTGCCAAGCTTCCAAAAAACTACGAGTTGCCAGAAATCTCAGCACACACTTTTTCACCCAATCTTGATGCAACTTTCAGGTAATGATCACTACACCAATCCCACTTGGCTCGCCAAATTTCGTTCTTCTAGGTTAAACCGTTCGTTGGCAGTAACCGGTTTCATTTTGAGGTTTTCACTCTGTTTTCTCCTATAGGGATACATGTATTTGGAACTCTAAATCAAACACGGTTTGTGCTAGGTCTTTGAAACTTGACACAATAAAGCAGTTTCAAGTTCTATCTCTATGGTTTGTTTGCTGTTGATGTATCCCAAAGCAGAGATTGGCGAGAATCACTTTCATGGATAGGGCCTGCCAAGCTTCCAAAAAACTACGAGTTGCCTGAAATCTCAGCACACCCTTTTTCACCCAATCTTGATGAAACTTTCAGGTAATGATCAGTACACCAATCCCACTTGGCTCGCCAAATTTCGTTCTTCTAGGTTAAACCGTTCGTTGGCAGTAACCGGTTTCATTTTGAGGTTTCACTCTGTTTTCTCCTATAGGGATACATGTATTTGGAACTCTAAATCAAACATGGTTTGTGCTAGCTATTTGAAACTTGACACAATAAAGCAGTTTCAAATTCTATCTCTATGGTTTGTTTGCTGTTGATGTAGCCCTAAGCAGAGACTGGCGAGAATCACTTTCATGGAAAGGGCCTGCCAAGCTTCCAAAAAACTACGAGTTGCCTGAAATCTCAGCACACATTTTTCACCCAATCTTGATGAAACGTTCAGGTAATGATCAGTACACCAATCCCACTTGGTTTGCAAAATTTCGTTCTTCTAGGTTAAACCGTTCGTTGGCAGTAACCGGTTTCATTTTGAGGTTTCACTCTGTTTTCTCCTATAGGGATACATGTATTTGGAACTCTAAATCAAACACGGTTTGTGCTAGCTCTTCGAAACTTGACACAATAAAGCAGTTTCAAGTTGTACCTCTATGGTTTGTTTGCTGTTGATGTAGCCCTAAGCAGAGACTGGCGAGAATCACTTTCATGGAAAGGGCCTGCCAAGCTTCCAAAAAACTACGAGTTGCCAGAAATCTCAGCACACACTTTTTCACCCAATCTTGATGCAACTTTCAGGTAATGATCACTACACCAATCCCACTTGGCTCGCCAAATTTCGTTCTTCTAGGTTAAACCGTTCGTTGGCAGTAACCGGTTTCATTTTGAGGTTTCACTCTGTTTTCTCCTATAGGGATACATGTATTTGGAACTCTAAATCAAACACGGTTTGTGCTAGCTCTTTGAAACTTGACACAATAAAGCAGTTTCAAGTTCTATCTCTATGGTTTGTTTGCTGTTGATGTAGCCCTAAGAAGAGACTGGCGAGAATCACTTTCATGGAAAGGGCCTGCCAAGCTTCCAAAAAACTACGAGTTGCCTGAAATCTCAGCACACCCTTTTTCACCCAATCTTGATCAAACTTTCAGGTAATGATCAGTACACCAATCCCACTTGGCTCGCCAAATTTCGTTCTTCTAGGTAAAACCGTTCGTTGGCAGTAACCGGTTTCATTTTGAGGTTTCACTCTGTTTTCTCCTATAGGGATACATGTATTTGGAACTCTAAATCAAACACGGTTTGTGCTAGCTCTTTGGAACTTGACACAATAATGCAGTTTCAAGTTCTATCTCTATGGTTTGTTTGCTGTTGATGTAGCCGTAAGCAGAGACTGGCGAGAACCACTTTCATGAAAAGGGCCTGCCAAGCTTCCAAAAAACTACGAGTTGCCTGAAATCTCAGCACACACTTTTTCACCCAATCTTGATGAAACTTTCAGGTAATGATCAGTACACCAATCCCACTTGGCTCGCCAAATTTCCTTCTTCTAGGTTAAACCGTTCGTTGGCAGTAACCGGTTTCATTTTGAGGTTTCACTCTGTTTTCTCCTATAGGGATACATGTATTTGGAACTCTAAATCAAACACGGTTTGTGCTAGCTCTTTGAAACTTGACACAATAAAGCAGTTTCAAGTTCTGTCTCTATGGTTTGTTTGCTGTTGATGTAGCCCTAAGCAGAGACTGGCGAGAATCACTTTCATGGAAAGGCCTGCCAAGCTTCCAAAAAACTACGAGTTGCCTGAAATCTCAGCACAACCTTTTTCACCCAATCTTGATGAAACTTTCAGGTAATGATCAGTACACCAATCCCACTTGGCTCGCCAAATTTCGTTCTTCTAGGTTAAACCGTTCGTTGGCAGTAACCGGTTTCATTTTGAGGTTTCACTCTGTTTTCTCCTATAGGGATACATGTATTTGGAACCCTAAATCAAACACGGTTCGTGCTAGCTCTTTGAAACTTGACACAATAAAGCAGTTTCAAGTTCTATCTCTATGGTTTGTTTGCTGTTGATGTAGCCCTAAGCAGAGACTGGCGAGAATCACTTTCATGGAAAGGGCCTGCCAAGCTTCCAAAAAACTACGAGTTGCCCGAAATCTCAGCAAACACTTTTTCACCCAATCTTGATGAAACTTTCAGGTAATGATCAGTACACCAATCCCACTTGGCTCGCCAAATTTCGTTCTTCTAGGTTAAACCGTTCGTTGGCAGTAACCGGTTTCATTTTGAGGTTTCACTCTGTTTTCTCCTTTAGGGATACATGTATTTGGAACACTAAATCTAACACGGTTTGTGCTAGCTCTTTGAAACTTGACACAATAAAGCAGTTTCAAGTTCTATCTCTATGGTTTGTTTGCTGTTGATGTATCCCTAAGCAGAGACTGGCGAGAATCACTGTCATGGAAAGGGCCTGCGAAGCTTCCAAAAAACTACAAGTTGCCTGAAATCTCAGCACACACTTTTTCACCCAATCTTGATGAAACTTTCAGGTAATGATCAGTACACCAATCCCACTTGGCTCGCCAAATTTCGTTCTTCTAGGTTAAACCGTTCGTTGACAGTAACCGGTTTCATTTTGAGGTTTTACTCTGTTTTCTCTTTTAGGGATATATGTATTTGGAACTCTAAATCAAACACGGTTTGTGCTAGCTCTTTGAAACTTGACACAATAAAGCAGTTTCAAGTTCTATCTCTATGGTTTGTTTGCTGTTGATGTAGCCGTAAGCAGAGACTGGCGAGAATCACTTTCATGGAAAGGGCCTGCGAAGCTTCCAAAAAACTACGAGTTGCCTGAAATCTCAGCACACACTTTTTCACCCAATCTTGATGAAACTTTCAGGTAATGATCAGTACACCAATCCCACTTGGCTCGCCAAATTTCGTTCTTCTAGGTTAAACCGTTCGTTGACAGTAACCGGTTTCATTTTGAGGTTTCACTCTGTTTTCTCCTATAGGGATACATGTATTTGGAACTCTAAATCAAACACGGTTTGTGCTAGCTCTTAGAAACTTGACACAATAAAGCAGTTTCAAGTTCTATCTCTATGGTTTGTTTGCTGTTGATGTAGCCGTAAGCAGAGACTGGCGAGAATCACTTTCATGGAAAGGGCTTGCCAAGCTTCTAAAAAACTACGAGTTGCCTGAAATCTCAGCACACACTTTTTCACCCAATCTTGATGAAACTTTCACTTAATGATCAGTACACTAATCCCACTTGGCTCGCCAAATTTCCTTCTTCTAGGTTAAACCGTTCATTGGCAGTAACTGGTTTCATTTTGAGGTTTCACTCTGTTTTCTCCTATAGGGATACATGTATTTGGAACTCTAAATCATACACGGTTTGTGCTAGCTTTTTGAAACTTGACACAATAAAGCAGTTTCAAGTTCTATCTCTATGGTTTGTTTGCTGTTGATGTAGCCCTAAGGAGAGACTGGCAAGAATCACTTTCATGCAAAGGGCCTGCCAAGCTTCCAAAAAACTACGAGTTGCCTGAAATCTCAGCACACACTTTTTCACCCAATCTTGATGAAACTTTCAGGTAATGATCAGTACACCAATCCCACTTGGCTTGCCAAATTTCGTTCTTCTAGGTTAAACCGGTTGATGTAGTCCTAAGCAGAGACTGGCAAGAATCACTTTCATGGAAAGGGCCTGCCTAGCTTGGCAGTAACTGGTTTCATTTTGAGGTTTCACTCTGTTTTCTCCTATAGGGATACATGTATTTGGAAATCCAAATCAAACACGGTTTGTGCTAGCTCTTTGAAACTTGACACAATAAAGCAGTTTCAAGTTCTATCTCTATGGTTTGTTTGCTTTTGATGTAGCCGTAAGCAGAGACTGGCGAGAATCACTTTCATGGAAAGGGCCTGCCAAGCTTCCAAAAAACTACGATTTGCTTGAAATCTCAGCACACACTTTTTCACCCTATCTTGATGAAACTTTCAGGTAATGATCAGTACACCAATCCCACTTTGCTCGCCAAATTTCATTCTTCTAGGTTAAACCATTCGTTGGCAGTAACCGGTTTCATTTTGAGGTTTCACTCTGTTTTCTCCTATAGGGATACATGTATTTGGAACTCTAAATCAAACACGGTTTGTGCTAGCTCTTTGGAACTTGACACAATAGAGCAGTTTCTAGTTCTATCTCTATGGTTTGTTTGCTGTTGATGTAGCCCAAAGCAGAGACTGGCGAGAATCACTTTCATGGAAAGGGCCTGCCAAGCTTCCAAAAAACTACGAGTTGCCCGAAATCTCAGCACACCCTTTTTCACCCAATCTTGATGAAACTTTCAGGTAATGATCACTACACCAATCTCACTTGGCTCGCCAAATTTCGTTCTTCTAGGTTAAACCGTTCGTTGGCAGTAACCGGTTGCATTTTGAGGTTTCACTCTGTTTTCTCCTATTGGGATACATGTATTTGGAACTCTAAATCAAACACGGTTTGTGCTAGCTCTTTGGAACTTGACACAATAATGCAGTTTCAAGTTCTATCTCTATGGTTTGTTTGCTGTTGATGTAGCCGTAAGCAGAGACTGGCGAGAACCACTTTCATGAAAAGGGCCTGCCAAGCTTCCAAAAAACTACGAGTTGCCTGAAATCTCAGCACACACGTTTTCACCCAATCTTGATGAAACTTTCAGGTAATGATCAGTACACCAATCCCACTTGGCTCGCCAAATTTCGTTCTTCTAGGTTAAACCGTTCGTTGGCAGTAACCGGTTTCATTTGGAGGTTTCACTCTGTTTTCTCCTATAGGGATACATGTATTTGGAACTCTAAATCAAACACGGTTTGTGCTAGCTCTTTGAAACTTGACACAATAAAGCAGTTTCAAGTTCTATCTCTATGGTTTGTTTGCTGTTGATGTAGCCCTAAGCAGAGATTGGCGAGAATCACTTTCATGGAAAGGGCCTGCGAAGCTTCCAAAAACTACGAGTTGCCTGAAATCTCAGCACACCCTTTTTCACCCAATCTTGATGAAATTTCAGGTAATGATCAGTACACCAATCCCACTTGGCTCGCCAAATTTCGTTCTTCTAGGTTAAACCGTTCGTTGGCAGTAACTGGTTTCATTTTGAGGTTTCACTCTGTTTTCTACTATATGGATACATGTATTTGGAACTCTAAATCAAACACGGTTTGTGCTAGCTCTTTGAAACTTGACACAATAAAGCAGTTTCAAGTTCTATCTCTATGGTTTGTTTGCTGTTGATGTAGCCCTAAGCAGAGACTGGCGAGAATCACTTTCATGGAAAGGGCCTGCCAAGCTTCCAAAAAACTACGAGTTGCCCGAAATCACAGCACACACTTTTTCACCCAATCTTGATGAAACTTTCAGGTAATGATCAGTACACCAATCCCACTTGGCTCGCCAAATTTCGTTCTTCTAGGTTAAACCGTTTGTTGGCAGTAACCGGTTTCATTTTGAGGTTTCACTCTCTTTTCTCCTATAGGGATACATGTATTTGGAACTCTAAATCAAACACGGTTTGTGCTAGCTCTTTGAAACTTGACACAATAAAGCAGTTTCAAGTTCTATCTCTATGGTTTGTTTGCTGTTGATGTAGCCCTAAGCAGAGACTGGCGAGAATCACTTTCATGGAAAGGGCCTGCCAAGCTTCCAAAAAACTACGAGTTGCCTGAAATCTCAGCACACCCTTTTTCACCCAATCTTGATGAAACTTTCAGGTAATGATCAGTAGACCAATCCCACTTGGCTCGCCAAATTTCGTTCTTCTAGGTTAAACCGTTCGTTGGCAGTAACCGGTTTCATTTTGAGGTTTCACTCTGTTTTCTCCTATAGGGATACATGTATTTGGAACTCTAAATCAAACACGGTTTGTGCTAGCTCTTTGAAACTTGACACAATAAAGCAGTTTCAAGTTCTATCTCTATGGTTTGTTTGCTGTTGATATAGCCCTAAGCAGAGACTTTCGAGAATCACTTTCATGGAAAGGGCCTGCCAAGCTTCCAAAAAACTACGAGTTGCCCGAAATCACAGCACACCCTTTTTCACCCAATATTGATGAAACTTTCAGGTAATGATCAGTACACCAATCCCACTTGGCTCACCAAATTTCGTTCTTCTAGGTTAAACCGATCGTTGGCAGTAAGTGGTTTCATTTTGAGGTTTCACTCTGTTTTCTCCTATAGGGATACATGTATTTGGAACTCTAAATCAAACACGGTTAGTGCTAGCTCTTTGAAACTTGACACAATAAAGCAGTTTCAAGTTCTCTCTCTATGGTTTGTTTGCTGTTGATGTAGCCCTAAGCAGAGACTGGCGAGAATCACTTTCATGGAAAGGGCCTGCCAAGCTTCCAAAAAACTACGAGTTGCCTGAAATCTCAGCACACCCTTTTTCACCCAATCTTGATGAAACTTTCAGGTAATGATCAGTACACTAATCCCACTTGGCTCGCCAAATTTCCTTCTTCTAGGTTAAACCGTTCATTGGCAGTAACTGGTTTCATTTTGAGGTTTCACTCTGTTTTCTCCTATAGGGATACATGTATTTGGAACTCTAAATCATACACGGTTTGTGCTAGCTTTTTGAAACTTGACACAATAAAGCAGTTTCAAGTTCTATCTCTATGGTTTGTTTGCTGTTGATGTAGCCCTAAGGAGAGACTGGCAAGAATCACTTTCATGCAAAGGGCCTGCCAAGCTTCCAAAAAACTACGAGTTGCCTGAAATCTCAGCACACACTTTTTCACCCAATCTTGATGAAACTTTCAGGTAATGATCAGTACACCAATCCCACTTGGCTTGCCAAATTTCGTTCTTCTAGGTTAAACCGGTTGATGTAGTCCTAAGCAGAGACTGGCAAGAATCACTTTCATGGAAAGGGCCTGCCTAGCTTGGCAGTAACTGGTTTCATTTTGAGGTTTCACTCTGTTTTCTCCTATAGGGATACATGTATTTGGAAATCCAAGTCAAACACGGTTTGTGCTAGCTCTTTGAAACTTGACACAATAAAGCAGTTTCAAGTTATATCTCTATGGTTTGTTTGCTGTTGATGTAGCCGTAAGCAGAGACTGGCGAGAATCACTTTCATGGAAAGGGCCTGCCAACCTTCCAAAAAACTACGAATTGCCCGAAATCTCAGCACACACTTTTTCACCCAATCTTGATGAAACTTTCAGGTAATGATCAGTACACCAATCCCACTTGGCTCGCCAAATTTCGTTCTTCTAGGTTAAACCGTTCGTTGGCAGTAACCGGTTTCATTTTGAGGTTACACTCTGTTTTCTCCTATAGGGATACATGTATTTGGAACTCTAAATCAAACACGGTTTGTGCTAGGTCTTTGAAACTTGACACAATAAAGCAGTTTCAAGTTCTATCTCTATGGATTGTTTGCTGTTGATGTAGCCCTAAGCAGAGACTGGCGAGAATCAATTTCATGGAAAGGGCCTGCCAAGCTTCCAAAAAACTACGAGTTGCCCATAATCTCAGCACACCTTTTTTCACCCAATCTTGATGAAACTTTCAGGTAATGATCAGTACACCAATCCCACTTGGCTCGCCAAATTTCGTTCTTCTAGGTTAAACCGTTTGTTGGCAGTAACCGGTTTCATTTTGAGGTTTCACTCTGTTTTCTCCTATAGTGATACATGTATTTGGAACTCTAAATCAAACACGGTTTGTGCTAGCTCTTTGAAACTTGACACAATAAAGCAGTTTCAAGTTCTATCTCTATGGTTTGTTTGCTGTTGATGTAGCCCTAAGCAGAGACTGGCGAGAATCACTTTCATGGAAAGGGCCTGCCAAGCTTCCAAAAAACTCCGAGTTGCCTGAAATCTCAGCACACGCTTTTTCACCCAATCTTGATGAAACTTTCAGGTAATGATCAGTACACCAATCCCACTTGGCTCGCCAAATTTCGTTCTTCTAGGTTAAACTGTTTGTTGGCAGTAACCGATTTCATTTTGAGGTTTCACTCTGTTTTCTCCTATAGGGATACATGTATTTGGAACTCTAAATCAAACACGGTTTGTGCTAGCTCTTTGAAACTTGAAACAATAAAGCAGTTTCAAGTTCTATCTCTATGGTTTGGTTGCTGTTGATGTAGCCCTAAGCAGAGACTGGCGAGTATCACTTTCATGGAAAGGGCCTGACAAGCTTCCAAAAAACTACGAGTTCCCTGAAATCTCAGCACACCCTTTTTCACCCAATCTTGATGAAACTTTCAGGTAATGATCAGTACACCAATCCCACTTGGCTCGCCAAATTTCGTTCTTCTAGGTTAAACCGTTCGTTGGCAGTAACCGGTTTCATTTTGAGGTTTCACTCTGTTTTCTCCTATAGGGATACATGTATTTGGAACTCTAAATCCAACACGGTTTGTGCTAGCTCTTTGAAAACTTGACACAATAAAGCAGTTTCAAGTTCTATCTCTATGGTTTGTTTGCTGTTGATGTAGCCCTAAGCAGAGACTGGCGAGAATCACTTTCATGGAAAGGGCCTGCCAAGCTTCCAAAAAACTACGAGTTGCCCGAAATCTCAGCAAACACTTTTTCACCCAATCTTGATGAAACTTTCAGGTAATGATCAGTACACCAATCCCACTTGGCTCGCCAAATTTCGTTCTTCTAGGTTAAACCGTTCGTTGGCAGTAACCGGTTTCATTTTGAGGTTTCACTCTGTTTTCTCCTTTAGGGATACATGTATTTGGAACTCTAAATCTAACACGGTTTGTGCTAGCTCTTTGAAACTTGACACAATAAAGCAGTTTCAAGTTCTATCTCTATGGTTTGTTTGCTGTTGATGTATCCCTAAGCAGAGACTGGCGAGAATCACTGTCATGGAAAGGGCCTGCGAAGCTTCCAAAAAACTACGAGTTGCCTGAAATCTCAGCACACACTTTTTCACCCAATCTTGATGAAACTTTCAGGTAATGATCAGTACACCAATCCCACTTGGCTCGCCAAATTTCGTTCTTCTAGGTTAAACCGTTCGTTGACAGTAACCGGTTTCATTTTGAGGTTTCACTCTGTTTTCTCTTTTAGGGATATATGTATTTGGAACTCTAAATCAAACACGGTTTGTGCTAGCTCTTTGAAACTTGACACAATAAAGCAGTTTCAAGTTCTATCTCTATGGTTTGTTTGCTGTTGATGTAGCCGTAAGCAGAGACTGGCGAGAATCACTTTCATGGAAAGGGCCTGCGAAGCTTCCAAAAAACTACGAGTTGCCTGAAATCTCAGCACACACTTTTTCACCCAATCTTGATGAAACTTTCAGGTAATGATCAGTACACCAATCCCACTTGGCTCGCCAAATTTCGTTCTTCTAGGTTAAACCGTTCGTTGACAGTAACCGGTTTCATTTTGAGGTTTCACTCTGTTTTCTCCTATAGGGATACATGTATTTGGAACTCTAAATCAAACACGGTTTGTGCTAGCTCTTAGAAACTTGACACAATAAAGCAGTTTCAAGTTCTATCTCTATGGTTTGTTTGCTGTTGATGTAGCCGTAAGCAGAGACTGGCGAGAATCACTTTCATGGAAAGGGCTTGCCAAGCTTCTAAAAAACTACGAGTTGCCTGAAATCTCAGCACACACTTTTTCACCCAATCTTGATGAAACTTTCACTTAATGATCAGTACACTAATCCCACTTGGCTCGCCAAATTTCCTTCTTCTAGGTTAAACCGTTCATTGGCAGTAACTGGTTTCATTTTGAGGTTTCACTCTGTTTTTCTCCTATAGGGATACATGTATTTGGAACTCTCTAAATCATACACGGTTTGTGCTAGCTTTTTGAAACTTGACACAATAAAGCAGTTTCAAGTTCTATCTCTATGGTTTGTTTGCTGTTGATGTAGCCCTAAGGAGAGACTGGCAAGAATCACTTTCATGCAAAGGGCCTGCCAAGCTTCCAAAAAACTACGAGTTGCCTGAAATCTCAGCACACACTTTTTCACCCAATCTTGATGAAACTTTCAGGTAATGATCAGTACACCAATCCCACTTGGCTTGCCAAATTTCGTTCTTCTAGGTTAAACCGGTTGATGTAGTCCTAAGCAGAGACTGGCAAGAATCACTTTCATGGAAAGGGCCTGCCTAGCTTGGCAGTAACTGGTTTCATTTTGAGGTTTCACTCTGTTTTCTCCTATAGGGATACATGTATTTGGAAATCCAAATCAAACACGGTTTGTGCTAGCTCTTTGAAACTTGACACAATAAAGCAGTTTCAAGTTCTATCTCTATGGTTTGTTTGCTGTTGATGTAGCACTATGCAGAGACTGGCGAGAATCACTTTTATGGAAAGGGCCTGCCAAGCTTCCAAAAAACTACGAGTTGCCTTAAATCTCAGCACACACTTTTTCACCCTATCTTGATGAAACTTTCAGGTAATGATCAGTACACCAATCCCACTTTGCTCGCCAAATTTCATTCTTCTAGGTTAAACCATTCGTTGGCAGTAACCGGTTTCATTTTGAGGTTTCACTCTGTTTTCTCCTATAGGGATACATGTATTTGGAACTCTAAATCAAACACGGTTTGTGCTAGCTCTTTGGAACTTGACACAATAGAGCAGTTTCTAGTTCTATCTCTATGGTTTGTTTGCTGTTGATGTAGCCCAAAGCAGAGACTGGCGAGAATCACTTTCATGGAAAGGGCCTGCCAAGCTTCCAAAAAACTACGAATTGCCCGAAATCTCAGCACACCCTTTTTCACCCAATCTTGATGAAACTTTCAGGTAATGATCAGTACACCAATCTCACTTGGCTCGCCAAATTTCGTTCTTCTAGGTTAAACCGTTCGTTGGCAGTAACCGGTTTCATTTTGAGGTTTCACTCTGTTTTCTCCTATTGGGATACATGTATTTGGAACTCTAAATCAAACACGGTTTGTGCTAGCTCTTTGGAACTTGACACAATAATGCAGTTTCAAGTTCTATCTCTATGGTTTGTTTGCTGTTGATGTAGCCCTAAGCAGAGACTGGCGAGAACCACTTTCATGAAAAGGGCCTGCCAAGCTTCCAAAAAACTACGAGTTGCCTGAAATCTCAGCACACACGTTTTCACCCAATCTTGATGAAACTTTCAGGTAATGATCAGTACACCAATCCCACTTGGCTCGCCAAATTTCGTTCTTCTAGGTTAAACCGTTCGTTGGCAGTAACCTGTTTCATTTTGAGGTTTCACTCTGTTTTCTCCTATAGGGATACATGTATTTGGAACTCTAAATCAAACACGGTTTGTGCTAGCTCTTTGAAACTTGACACAATAAAGCAGTTTCAAGTTCTATCTCTATGGTTTGTTTGCTGTTGATGTAGCCCTAAGCAGAGATTGGCGAGAATCACTTTCATGGAAAGGGCCTGCGAAGCTTCCAAAAACTACGAGTTGCCTGAAATCTCAGCACACCCTTTTTCACCCAATCTTGATGAAATTTCAGGTAATGATCAGTACACCAATCCCACTTGGCTCGCCAAATTTCGTTCTTCTAGGTTAAACCGTTCGTTGGCAGTAACTGGTTTCATTTTGAGGTTTCACTCTGTTTTCTACTATATGGATACATGTATTTGGAACTCTAAATCAAACACGGTTTGTGCTAGCTCTTTGAAACTTGACACAATAAAGCAGTTTCAAGTTCTATCTCTATGGTTTGTTTGCTGTTGATGTAGCCCTAAGCAGAAACTGGCGAGAATCACTTTCATGGAAAGGGCCTGCCAAGCTTCCAAAAAACTACGAGTTGCCCGAAATCACAGCACACACTTTTTCACCCAATCTTGATGAAACTTTCAGGTAATGATCAGTACACCAAATCCCACTTGGCTCGCCAAATTTCCTTCTTCTAGGTTAACCGTTCGTTGGCAGTAACCGGTTTCCTTTTGAGGTTTCACTCTCTTTTCTCCTATAGGGATAAATGTATTTGGAACTCTAAATCAAACACGGTTTGTGCTAGCTCTTTGAAACTTGACACAATTAAGCAGTTTCAAGTTCTATCTCTATGGTTTGTTTGCTGTTGATGTAGCCCTAAGCAGAGGACTGGCGAGAATCACTTCATGGAAAGGGCCTGCCAAGCTTCCAAAAAACTACGAGTTGCCTGAAATCTCAGCACACCCTTTTTCACCCAATCTTGATGAAACTTTCAGGTATGATCAGTAGACCAATCCCACTTGGCTCGCCAAATTTCGTTCTTCTAGGTTAAACCGTTCGTTGGCAGTAACCGGTTTCAATTTGAGGTTTCACTCTGTTTTCTCCTATAGGGATACATGTATTTGGAACTCTAAATCAAACACGGTTTGTGCTAGCTCTTTGAAACTTGACACAATAAAGCAGTTTCAAGTTCTATCTCTATGGTTTGTTTGCTGTTGATATAGCCCTAAGCAGAGACTTTCGAGAATCACTTTCATGGAAAGGCCTGCCAAGCTTCCAAAAAACTACGAGTTGCCGAAATCACAGCACACCCTTTTTCACCAATATTGATGAACTTTCAGGTAATGATCAGTACACCAATCCCACTTGGCTCACTAATTTCGTTCTTCTAGGTTAAACCGATCGTTGGCAGTAAGTGGTTTCATTTTGAGTTTCACTCTGTTTCTCCTATAGGGATACATGTATTTGGAACTCTAAATCAAACACGGTTAGTGCTAGCTCTTTGAAACTTGACACAATAAAGCAGTTTCAAGTTCTCTCTCTATGGTTTGTTAGCTGTTGATGTAGCCCTAAGCCAGAGACTGGCGAGAATCACTTTCATGGAAAGGGCCTGCCAAGCTTCCAAAAAACTACGAGTTGCCTGAAATCTCAGCACACCCTTTTTCACCCAATCTTGATGAAACTTTCAGGTAATGATCAGTACACTAATCCCACTTGGCTCGCCAAATTTCCTTCTTCTAGGTTAAACCGGTTCATTGGCAGTAACTGGTTTCATTTTGAGGTTTCACTCTGTTTTCCTCCTATAGGGATACATGTATTTGGAACTCTAAATCAAACACGGTTTATGCTAGCTTTTGAAACTTGACACAATAAAGCAGTTTCAAGTTCTATCTCTATGGTTGTTTGCTGTTGATGTAGCCCTAAGGAGAGACTGGCAAGAATCACTTTTCATGCAAAGGGCCTGCCAAGCTTCCAAAAAACTACGAGTTGCCTGAAATCTCAGCACAACACTTTTTCACCCAATCTTGATGAAACTTTCAGGTAATGATCAGTACACCAATCCCACTTGGCTTGCCAAATTTCGTTCTTCTAGGTTAAACCGGTTGATGTAGTCCTAAGCAGAGACTGGCAAGAATCACTTTCATGGAAAGGGCCTGCCTAGCTTGGCAGTAACTGGTTTCATTTTGAGGTTTCACTCTGTTTTCTCCTATAGGGATACATGTATTTGGAAATCCAAGTCAAACACGGTTTGTGCTAGCTCTTTGAAACTTGACACAATAAAGCAGTTTCAAGTTATATCTCTATGGTTTGTTTGCTGTTGATGTAGCCCGTAAGCAGAGACTGCGAGAATCACTTTCATGGAAAGGGCCTGCCAACCTTCCAAAAAACTACGAATTGCCCGAAATCTCAGCACACACTTTTTCACCCAATCTTGATGAAACTTTCAGTAATGATCAGTACACCATCCCACTTGGCTCTCCAAATTTCGTTCTTCTAGGTTAAACCGTTCGTTGGCAGTAACCGGTTTCATTTTGAGGTTACACTCTGTTTTCTCCTATAGGATACATGTATTTGGAACTCTAAATCAAACACGGTTTGTGCTAGGTCTTTGAAACTTGACACAATAAAGCAGTTCAAGTTCTATCTCTATGGATTGTTTTGCTGTTGATGTAGCCCTAAGCAGAGACTGGCGAGAATCAATTTCATGAAAGGGCCTGCCAAGCTTCCAAAAAACTACGAGTTGCCCATAATCTCAGCAAACCTTTTTTCACCAATCTTGATGAAACTTTCAGGTAATGATCAGTACACCAATCCCACTTGGCTCGCCAATTTCGTTCTTCTAGGTTAAACCGTTTGTTGGCAGTAACCGGTTTCATTTTGAGGTTTCACTCTGTTTTCTCCCTATAGTGATACATGTATTTGGAACTCTAAATCAAACACGGTTGTGCTAGCTCTTTGAAACTTGACACAATAAAGCAGTTTCAAGTTCTATCTCTATGGTTTGTTTGCTGTTGATGTAGCCCTAAGCAGAGACTGGCGAGAATCACTTTCATGGAAAGGGCCTGCCAAGCTTCCAAAAACTCCGAGTTGCCTGAAATCTCAGCACACGCTTTTTCACCCAATCTTGATGAAACTTTCAGGTAATGATCAGTACACCAATCCCACTTGGCTCGCCAAATTTCGTTCTTCTAGGTTAAACTGTTTGTTGGCAGTAACCGATTTCATTTTGAGGTTTCACTCTGTTTTCTCCTATAGGGATACATGTATTTGGAACTCTAAATCAAACACAGTTTGTGCTAGCTCTTTGAAACTTGACACAATAAAGCAGTTTCAAGTTCTATCTCTATGGTTTGTTTGCTGTTTATGTAGCCCTAAGCAGAGACTGGCGAGTATCACTTTCATGGAAAGGGCCTGACAAGCTTCCAAAAAACTACGAGTTCCCTGAAATCTCAGCACACCCTTTTTCACCCAATCTTGATGAAACTTTCAGGTAATGATCAGTACACCAATCCCACTTGGCTCGTCAAATTTCGTTCTTCTAGTTAAACCTTTCATTGGCAGTAACCGGTTTCATTTTGAGGTTTCACTCTGTTTCTCCTATAGGCATACATGTATTTGGAACTCTAAATCAAACATGGTTTGTGCTAGCTCTTTGAAAACTTGACACAATAAAGCAGTTTCAAGTTCTATCTCTGTGGTTTGTTTGCTATTTTATGTAGCCCTAAGCAGAGACTGGCGAGAATCACTTTCATGGAAAAGGCCTGCCAAGCTTCCAAAAAACTACGTATTGCCCGAAATCTCAGCACACACTTTTTCACCCAATCATGATGAAACTTTCAGGTAATGATCAGTACACAATCCCACTTGGCTCGCCAAATTTCGTTCTTCTAGGTTAAACCGTTCGTTGGCAGTAACCGGTTTCATTTTGAGGTTTCACTCTGTTTCTCCTATAGGATACATGTATTTGGAACTCTAAATGAAACACGGTTTGTGCTAGCTCTTTGAACTTGACACAATAAAGCAGTTTCAAGTTCTATCTCTATGGTTTGGTTTGCTGTTGATATAGCCCTAAGCAGAGACTGCGAGAATCACTTTCATGGAAAGGGCCTGCCAAGCTTCCAAAAAACTACGAGTTGCCTTAAATCTCAGCACACACTTTTTCATCCAATCTTGATGAAACTTTCAGGTAATGATCAGTACACCAATCCCACTTTGCTCGCCAAATTTCATTCTTCTAGGTTAAACCATTCGTTGGCAGTAACCGGTTTCATTTTGAGGTTTCACTCTGTGTTCTCCTATAGGGATACATGTATTTGGAACTCTAAATCAAACACGGTTTGTGCTAGCTCTTTGGAACTTGACACAATAGAGCAGTTTCAAGTTCTATCTCTATGGTTTGTTTGCTGTTGATGTAGCCCAAAGCAGAGACTGGCGAGAATCACTTCATGAAAAGGGCCTGCCAAGCTTCCAAAAACTACGAGTTGCCCGAAATCTCAGCACACCCTTTTTCACCCAATCTTGATGAAACTTTCAGGTAATGATCAGAACACAATCTCACTTGGCTCGCCAAATTTCGTTCTTCTAGGTTAAACCGTTCGTTGGCAGTAACCGGTTTCATTTTGAGGTTTCACTCTGTTTTCTCCTATAGGGATACATGTATTTGGAACTCTAAATCAAACACGGTTTGTGCTAGCTCTTTGGAACTTGACACAATAAAGCAGTTTCAAGTTCTATCTCTATGGTTTGTTTGCTGTTGATGTAGCCCTAAGCAGAGACTGGCGAGAACCACTTTCATGAAAAGGGCCTGCCAAGCTTCAAAAAACTACGAGTTGCCTGAAATCTCAGCACACACGTTTCACCCAATCTTGATGAAACTTTCAGGTAATGATCAGTACACCAATCCCACTTGGCTCGCCAAATTTCGTTCTTCTAGTTTAAACCGTTCTTGGCAGTAACCGGTTTCATTTTGAGGTTTCACTCTGTTTTCTCCTATAGGGATACATGTATTTGGAACTCTAAATCAAACACGGTTTGTGCTAGCTCTTTGAAACTTGACACAATAAACAGTTTCAAGTTCTATCTCTATGGTTTGTTTGCTGTGATGTAGCCCTAAGCAGAGACTGGCGAGAATCACTTTCATGGAAAGGCCTGCCAAGCTTCCAAAAAACTACGATTTGCCTGAAATCTCAGCCCACCCTTTTTCACCCAATCTTGATGAAACTTTCAGGTAATGATCAGTACACCAATCCCACTTGGCTCGCCAAATTTCGTTCTTCTAGGTAAACGTTCAGTTGGCAGTAACCGGTTTCATTTTGAGGTTTCACTCTGTTTTCTCCTATAGGGATACATGTATTTGGAACTCTAATCAAACACGGTTTGTGCTAGCTCTTTGGAACTTGACACAATAAAGCAGTTTCAAGTTCTATCTCTATGGTTTGTTTGCTGTTGATGTAGCCCTAAGCAGAGACTGGCGAGAACCACTTTCATGAAAAGGGCTGCCAAGCTTCCAAAAAACTACGAGTTGCCCTGAAATCTCAGCACACCCTTTTTCACCCAATCTTGATGAAACTTTCAGGTAATGATCAGTACACCAATCCCACTTGGCTCGCCAAATTTCGTTCTTCTAGGTTAAACCGTTCGTTGGCAGTAACCGGTTTCATTTTTAGGTTTCACTCTGTTTTCTCCTATAGGGATACATGTATTTGGAACTCTAAATCAAACACGGTTTGTGCTAGCTCTTTGAAACTTGACACAATAAGCAGTTTCAAGTTCTATCTCTATGGTTTGTTTGCTGTTGATGTAGCCCTAAGCAGAGACTGGCGAGAATCACTTTCATGGAAAGGGCCTGCCAAGCTTCAAAAAACTACGATTTGCCTGAAATCTCAGCACACCCTTTTTCACCCAATCTTGATGAAACTTTCAGGTAATGATCAGTACACCAATCCCACTTGGCTCGCCAAATTTCGTTCTTCTAGGTTAAACCGTCATTGGCAGTAACGGGTTTCATTTTGAGGTTTCACTCTGTTTCTCCTATAGGGATACATGTATTTGGAACTCTAAATCAAACACGGTTTGTGCTAGCTTCTTTGAAACTTGACACAATAAAGCAGTTTCAAGTTCTATCTCTATGGTTTGTATGCTGTTGATGTAGCCCTAAGCAGAGACTGGCGAGAATCACTTTCATGGAAAGGAGCCTGCCAAGCTTCCAAAAACTACGATTTGCTGAAATCTCAGCCCACCCTTTTTCACCCAATCTTGATGAAACTTTCAGGTAATGATCAGTACACCAATCCCACTTGGCTCGCCAAATTTCGTTTCTTCTAGGTTAAACCTTTCTTTGGCAGTAACGGGTTTCATTTTTGAGGTTCACTCTGTTTTCTCCTATAGGGATACATGTATTTGGAACTCAAATCAAACACGGTTTGTGCTAGCTCTTTGAAACTTGACACAATAAAGCAGTTTCAATTTCTATCTCTATGGTTTGTTTGCTGTTGATGTAGCCCTAAGCAGAGACTGGCGAGAATCACTTTCATGGAAAAGGGCCTGCAAAGCTTCCAAAAAACTATGAGTTGCCTGAAATCTCAGCACACACTTTTTCACCCAATGTTGGAGAAACTTTCAGGTAATGATCAGTACACCAATCCCACTTGGCTCGCCAAATTTCGTTCTTCTAGGTTAAACCGTTCGGTGGCAGTAACCGGTTTCATTTTAAGGTTTCACTCTGTTTTCTCCTATAGGGATACATGTATTTGGAACTCTAATCAAACACGGTTTGTGCTAGCTCTTTGAAACTTGGACACAATAAAGCAGTTTCAAGTTCTATCTCTATGGTTTGTTTGCTGTTGATGTAGCCCTAAGCAGAGACTGGCGAGAATCACTTTCATGGAAAGGGCTGCCAAGCTTCCAAAAAACTACGAGTTGCCTGAAATCTCAGCACACACTTTTTCACCCAATCTTGATGAAACTTTCAGGTAATGATCAGTACACCATCCCACTTGGCTCGCCAATTTCATTCTTCTAGGGTTAAACCGTTAGTTGGCAGTAACCGGTTTCATTTTGAGGTTTCACTCTGTTTTCTCCTATAGAGTACATGTATTTGGAAATCTAAATCAAACACGGTTTGTGCTAGCTCTTTGAAACTTGACACAATAAAGCAGTTTAAAGTTATCTCTCTATGGTTTGTTTGCTGTTGATGTAGCCCTAAGCAGAGACTGGCGAGAATCACTTTCATGATAAGGGCCTGCCAAGCTTCCAAAAAACTACAGGTTGCCCGAAATCTCAGCACACACTTTTTCACCCAAATGTTGATGAAACTTTCAGGTAATGATCAGTACACCAATCCACTTGGCTCGCCAAATTTCGTTCCTTCTAGGTTAAACCGTTCCTTGGCAGTAACCGGTTTCATTTTGAGGTTTCACTCTGTTTTCTCCTATAGGGATACATGTATTTGGAACTCTAAATCAAACACGGTTTGTGCTAGCTCTTTGAAACTTGACACAATAAAGCAGTTTCAAGTTCTATCTCTATGGTTTGTTTGCTGTTGATGTAGCCCTAAGCAGAGACTGGCGAGAATCACTTTCATGGAAAGGGCCTGCCAAGCTTCCAAAAACCTACGAATTGCCTGAAAATCTCAGCACACACTTTTTCACCCAATCTTGATGAAACTTTCCAGGTAATGATCAGTACACCAATCCCACTTGGCTCGCCAAATTTCATTCTTCTAGGTTAAACCGTTCGTTGGCAGTAACCGGTTTTATTTTGAGGTTTCACTCTGTTTTCTCCTATAGGGATACATGTATTTGGAACTCTAAATCAAACACGGTTTGTGCTAGCTCTTTGGAACTTGACACAATAGAGCAGTTTCAAGTTCTATCTCTATGGTTTGTTTGCTGTTGATGTAGCCCAAAGCAGAGACTGGCGAGAATCACTTTCATGGAAAGGGCCTGCCAAGCTTCCAAAAAACTACGAGTTGCCCGAAATCTCAGCACACCCTTTTTCACCCAATCTTGATAAAACTTTCAGGTAATGATCAGTACACCAATCCCACTTGGCTCGCCAAATTTCGTTCTTCTAGGTTAAACCGTTTGTTGGCAGTAACCGTTTTCATTTTGAGGTTTCACTCTGTTTTCTCCTATAGGGATACATGTATTTGGAACTCTAAATCAAACACGGTTTGTGCTAGCTCTTTGAAACTTGACACAATAAAGCAGTTTCAAGTTCTATTTCTAGGTTTGTTTGCTGTTGATGTAGCCCTAAGCAGAGACTGGCAAGAATCACTTTCATGGAAAGGGCCTGCCAAGCTTCCAAAAAACTACGAGTTGCCTGAAATCTCAGCACACCCTTTTTCACCCAATCTTGATGAAACTTTCAGGTAATGATCAGTACACCAATCCCACTTGGCTCGCCAAATTTCGTTCTTCTAGGTTAAACCTTTCGTTGGCAGTAACCGGTTTTCATTTTGAGGTTTCACTCTGTTTCTCCTATAGGGATACATGTATTTGGAACTCTAAATCAAACATGGTTTGTGCTAGCTCTTTGAAACTTGACACAATAAAGCAGTTTCAAGTTCTATCTCTATGGTTTGTTTTGCTGTTGATGTAGCCCTAAGCAGAGACTGGCGAGAATCACTTTCATGAAAAGGGCCTGCCAAGCTTCCAAAAACTACGAGTTGCCTGAAATCTCAGCACACACTTTTTCACCCAATCTTGATGAAACTTTCAGGTAATGATCAGTACACAATCCCACTTGGCTCGCCAAATTTCGTTCTTCTAGGTTAAACCGGTCGTTGGCAGTAACCGGTTTCATTTTGAGGTTTCACTCTGTTTTCTCCTATAGGGATACATGTATTTGGAACTCTAAATCAAACACGGTTTGTGCTAGCTCTTTGAAACTTGACACAATAAAGCAGTTTCAAGTTCTATCTCTATGGTTTGTTTGCTGTTGATGTAGCCCTAAGCAGAGACTGGCGAGAATCACTTTCATTGAAAGGGGCTGCCAAGCTTCCAAAAAACTACGAGTTGCCTGAAATCTGAGTACACCCTTTTTCACCCAATCTTGATGAAACTTTCAGGTAATGATCAGTACACCAATCCCACTTGGCTCGCCAAATTTCGTTCTTCTAGGTTAAACCGTTCGTTGGCAGTAACGGTTTCATTTTGAGGTTTCACTCTGTTTTCTCCTATAGGGATACATAGTATTTGGAACTCTAAATCAAACACGGTTTGTGCTAGCTCTTTGAAACTTGACACAATAAAGCAGTTTCAAGTTCTATCTCTATGGTTTGTTTGCTGTGATGTAGCCCTAAGCAGAGACTGGCGAGAATCACTTTCATGCAAAGGGCCTGCCAAGCTTCCAAAAAACTACGAGTTGCCTGAAATCTCAGCACCCACTTTTTCACCCAATCTTGATGAAACTTTCAGGTAATGATCAGTACACCAATCCCACTTGGCTTGCCAAATTTCGTTCTTCTAGGTTAAACCGATTGATGTAGCCCTAAGCAGAGACTGGCAAGAATCACTTTCATGGAAAGGCCTGCCTAGCTTGGCAGTAACCGGTTTCATTTTGAGGTTTCACTCTGTTTTCTCCTATAGGGATACATGTATTTTGAAATCCAAATCAAACACGGTTTGTGCTAGCTCTTTGAAACTTGACACAATAAAGCAGTTTTAAGTTCTGTCTCTATGGTTTGTTTGCTGTTGATATAGCCCTAAGCAGAGACTGGCGAGAATCACTTTCATGGAAAGGGCCTGCCAAGCTTCCAAAAAACTACGAGTTGCCCGAAATCTCAGCACACCCTTTTTCACCCAATCTTGATGAAACTTTCAGGTAATGATCAGTACACCAATCCCACTTGGCTCGCCAAATTTCGTTCTTCTAGGTTAAACCGTTCGTTGGCAGTAACCGGTTTCATTTTGAGGTTTCACTCTGTTTTCTCCTATAGGGATACATGTATTTGGAACTCTAAATCAAACACGGTTTGTGCTAGCTCTTTGAAACTGGACACAATAAAGCAGTTTCAAGTTCTATCTCTATGGTTTGTTTGCTGTTGATGTAGCCCTAAGCAGAGACTGGCGAGAATCACTTTCATGGAAAGGGCCTGCCAAGCTTCCAAAAAACTACGAGATGCCTGAAATTTCAGCACACACTTTTTTCAACCCAATCTTGATGAAACTTTCAGGTAATGATCAGTACACCAATCCCACTTGGGCTCGCCAAATTTCGTTCTTCTAAGTTAAACCGTTCGTTGGCAGTAACCGGTTTCATTTTGAGGTTTCACTCTGTTTTCTCCTATAGGGATACATGTATTTGGAACTCTAAATCAAACACGGTTTGTGCTAGCTCTTTGAAACTTGACACAATAAAGCAGTTTCAAGTTCTATCTCTATGGTTTGTTTGCTGTTGATGTAGCCCTAAGCAGAGACTGGCGAGAATCACTTTCATGGAAAGGGCCTGCCAAGCTTCCAAAAACGAGTTGCCGAAATCTCAGCAAAACACTTTTTCACCCAATCTTGATGAAACTTTCAGGTAATGATCAGTACACCAATCCACGTGGCTCGCCAAATTTCGTTCTTCTAGGTGAAACCGTTCGTTGGCAGTAACCCGTTTCATTTGAGGTTTCACTCTGTTTTCTCCTATAGGGATACATGTATTTGGAACTCTAAATCAAACACGGTTTGTGCTAGCTCTTTGAAACTTGACAAAATAAAGCAGTTTCAAGTTCTACCTGTATGGTTTGTTTGCTGTTGATGTAGCCCTAAGCAGAGACTGGCGAGAATCACTTTCATGGAAAGGGCTGCCAAGCTTTCCAAAAAACTACGAGTTGCCTGAAATCTCAGCACACACTTTTTAACCCAATCTTGATGAAACTTTCAGGTAATGATCAGTACACCAATCCCACTTGGCTCGCCAAATTTCGTTCTTCTAGGTTAAAACGTTTGTTGGCAGTAACCGGTTTCATTTTGAGGTTTCACTCTGTTTTCTCCTATAGGGATACATGTATTTGGAACTCTAAATCAAACACGGTTTGTGCTAGCTCTTTGAAACTTGACACAATAAAGCAGTTTCAAGTTCTATCTCATGGTTTGTTTGCTGTTGATGTAGCCCTAAGCAGAGACTGGCGAGAATCACTTTCATGGAAAGGGCCTGCCAAGCTTCCAAAAAACTACGAGTTGCCTGAAATCTCAGCACACACTTTTTCACCCAATCTTGATGAAACTTTCAGGTAATGATCAGTACACCAATCCACTTGGCTCGCCAAATTTCATTCTTCTAGGTTAAACCGTTCGTTGGCAGTAAGCGGTTTCATTTTGAGGTTTCACTCTGATTTCTCCTATAGGGATACATGTATTTGGAACTCTAAATCAAACACGGTTTGTGCTAGCTCTTTGGAACTTGACACAATAAAGCAGTTTCAATTTCTATCTCTATGGTTTGTTTGCTGTTGATGTAGCCCTAAGCAGAGACTGGCGAGAATCACTTTCATGGAAAGGGCCTGCCAAGCTTCCAAAAAACTACGAGTTGCCCGAAATCTCAGCACACACTTTTTCACCCAATCTTGATGAAACTTTCAGGTAATGATCAGTACACCAATCCCACTTGGCTCGCCAAATTTCGTTCTTCTAGGTTAAACCGTTCGTTGGCAGTAACCGGTTTCATTTTGAGGTTTCACTCTGTTTTCTCCTATAGGGATACATGTATTTGGAACTCTAAATCAAACACGGTTAGTGCTAGCTCTTTGAAACTTGACACAATAAAGCAGTTTCAAGTTCTCTCTCTATGGTTTGTTTGCTGTTGATGTAGCCCTAAGCAGAGACTGGCGAGAATCACTTTCATGGAAAGGGCCTGCAAGCTTCCAAAAAACTACGAGTTGCCTGAAATCTCAGCACACCCTTTTTCACCCAATCTTGATGAAACTTTTCAGGTAATGATCAGTACACTAATCCCACTTGGCTCGCCAAATTTCCTTCTTCTAGGTTAAACCGTTCATTGGCAGTAACTGGTTTCATTTTGAGGTTTTCACTCTGTTTTCTCCTATAGGGATACATGTATTTGGAACTCTAAATCAAACACGGTTTGTGCTAGCTTTTTTGAAACTTGACACAATAAAGCAGTTTCAAGTTCTATCTCTATGGTTTGTTTGCTGTTGATGTAGCCCTAAGGAGAGACTGGCAAGAATCACTTTCATGCAAAGGGCCTGCCAAGCTTCCAAAAAACTACGAGTTGCCTGAAATCTCAGCCACACACTTTTTCACCCAATCTTGATGAAACTTTCAGGTAATGATCAGTACACCAATCCACTTGGCTTGCCAAATTTCGTTCTTCTAGGTTAAACCGGTTGATGTAGTCCTAAGCAGAGACTGGCAAGAATCACTTTCATGGAAAGGGCCTGCCTAGCTTGGCAGTAACTGGTTTCATTTTTGAGGTTTCACTCTGTTTTCTCCTATAGGGATACATGTATTTGGAAATCCAAGTCAAACACGGTTTGTGCTAGCTCTTTGAAACTTGACACAATAAAGCAGTTTCAAGTTATATCTCTATGGTTTGTTTGCTGTTGATGTAGCCGTAAGCAGAGGACTGGCGAGAATCACTTTCATGGAAAGGGCCTGCCAACCTTCCAAAAAACTACGAATTGCCCGAAATCTCAGCACACACTTTTTCACCCAATCTTGATGAAACTTTCAGGTAATGATCAGTACACCAATCCCACTTGGCTCGCCAAATTTCGTTCTTCTAGGTTAAACCGTTCGTTGGCAGTAACCGGTTTCATTTTGAGGTTACACTCTGTTTTCTCCTATAGGGATACATGTATTTGGAACTCTCTAAATCAAACACGGTTTGTGCTAGGTCTTTGAAACTTGACACAATAAAGCAGTTTCAAGTTCTATCTCTATGGATTGTTTGCTGTTGATGTAGCCCTAAGCAGAGACTGGCGAGAATCAATTTCATGAAAGGGCCTGCCAAGCTTCCAAAAAACTACGAGTTGCCCATAATCTCAGCACACCTTTTTTCACCCAATCTTGATGAAACTTTCAGGTAATGATCAGTTACACCAATCCCACTTGGCTCGCCAAATTTCGTTCTTCTAGGTTAAACCGTTTGTGGCAGTTAACCGGTTTCATTTTGAGGTTTCACTCTGTTTTCTCCTATAGTGATACATGTATTTGGAACTCTAAATCAAACACGGTTTGTGCTAGCTCTTTGAACTTTGACACAATAAAGCAGTTTCAAGTTCTATCTCTATGGTTTGTTTGCTGTTGATGTAGCCCTAAGCAGAGACTGGCGAGAATCACTTTCATGGAAAGGGCCTGCCAAGCTTCCAAAAACTCCGAGTTGCCTGAAATCTCAGCACACGCTTTTTCACCCAATCTTGATGAAACTTTCAGGTAATGATCAGTACACCAATCCCACTTGGCTCGCCAAATTTCGTTCTTCTAGGTTAAACTGTTTGTTGGCAGTAACCGATTTCATTTTGAGGTTTCACTCTGTTTTCTCCTATAGGGATACATGTATTTGGAACTCTAAATCAAACACAGTTTGTGCTAGCTCTTTGAAACTTGACACAATAAAGCAGTTTCAAGTTCTATCTCTATGGTTTGTTTGCTGTTTATGTAGCCCTAAGCAGAGACTGGCGAGTATCACTTTCATGGAAAGGGCCTGACAAGCTTCCAAAAAACTACGAGTTCCCTGAAATCTCAGCACACCCCTTTTTCACCCAATCTTGATGAAACTTTCAGGTAATGATCAGTACACCAATCCCACTTGGCTCGTCAAATTTCGTTCTTCTAGGTTAAACCTTTCATTGGCAGTAACCGGTTTCATTTTGAGGTTTCACTCTGTTTCTCCTATAGGCATACATGTATTTGGAACTCTAAATCAAACATGGTTTGTGCTAGCTCTTTGAAACTTGACACAATAAAGCAGTTTCAAGTTCTATCTCTGTGGTTTGTTTGCTATTTATGTAGCCCTAAGCAGAGACTGGCGAGAATCACTTTCATGGAAAAGGCCTGCCAAGCTTCCAAAAAACTACGTATTGCCCGAAATCTCAGCACACACTTTTTCACCCAATCATGATGAACATTTCAGGTAATGATCAGTACACCAATCCCACTTGGCTCGCCAAATTCATTCTTCTAGGTTAAACCGTTCGTTGGCAGTAACCGGTTTCATTTTGAGGTTTCACTCTGTTTTCTCCTATAGGATACATGTATTTGGAACTCTAAATGAAACACGGTTTGTGCTAGCTCTTTGAAACTTGACACAATAAAGCAGTTTCAAGTTCTATCTCTATGGTTTGTTTGCTGTTGATATAGCCCTAAGCAGAGACTGGCGAGAATCACTTTCATGGAAAGGGCCTGCCAAGCTTCCAAAAAACTACGAGTTTGCCTTAAATCTCAGCACACACTTTTTCACCCAATCTTGATGAAAACTTTCAGGTAATGATCAGTACACCAATCCCACTTTGCTCGCCCAAATTTCATTCTTCTAAGTTAAACCATTCGTTGGCAGTAACCGGTTTCATTTTGAGGTTTCACTCTGTTTTCTCCTATAGGGATACATGTATTTGGAACTCTAAATCAAACACGGTTTGTGCTAGCTCTTTGGAACTTGACACAATAGAGCAGTTTCAAGTTCTATCTCTATGGTTTGTTTGCTGTTGATGTAGCCCAAAGCAGAGACTGGCGAGAATCACTTTCATGGAAAGGGCCTGCCAAGCTTCCAAAAAACTACGAGTTGCCCGAATCTCAGCACACCCTTTTTCACCCAATCTTGATGAAACTTTCAGGTAATGATCAGAACACCAATCTCACTTGGCTCGCCAAATTTCGTTCTTCTAGGTTAAACCGTTCGTTGGCAGTAACCGGTTTCATTTTGAGGTTTCACTCTGTTTTCTCCTATAGGGGATACATGTATTTGGAACTCTAAATCAAACACGGTTTGTGCTAGCTCTTTGGAACTTGACACAATAAAGCAGTTTCAAGTTCTATCTCTATGGTTTGTTTGCTGTTGATGTAGCCCTAAGCAGAGACTGGCGAGAACCACTTTCATGAAAAGGCCTGCCAAGCTTCCAAAAAACTACGAGTTGCCTGAAATCTCAGCACACACGTTTTCACCCAATCTTGATGAAACTTTCAGGTAATGATCAGTACACCAATCCCACTTGGCTCGCCAAATTTCGTTTCTTCTAGTTTAAACCGTTCGTTGGCAGTAACCGGTTTCATTTTGAGGTTTCACTCTGTTTTCTCCTATAGGGATACATGTATTTGGAACTCTAAATCAAACACGGTTTGTGCTAGCTCTTTGAAACTTGACACAATAAACAGTTTCAAG
Source organism: Ictidomys tridecemlineatus (assembly GCF_052094955.1). Lineage (NCBI taxonomy): Eukaryota > Metazoa > Chordata > Mammalia > Rodentia > Sciuridae > Ictidomys > Ictidomys tridecemlineatus. Next base: position 50,530 of record NW_027522959.1, read on the forward strand.
TTCTATCTCTATGGTTTGTTTGCTGTTGATGTAGCCCTAAGCAGAGACTGGCGAGAATCACTTTCATGGAAAGGGCCTGCCAAGCTTCCAAAAAACTACGATTTGCCTGAAATCTCAGCCCACCCTTTTTCACCCAATCTTGATGAAACTTTCAGGTAATGATCAGTACACCAATCCCACTTGGCTCGCCAAATTTCGTTCTTCTAGGTTAAACCGTTCGTTGGCAGTAACCGGTTTCATTTTGAGGTTTCACTCTGTTTTCTCCTATAGGGATACATGTATTTTGGAACTCTAAATCAAACACGGTTTGTGCTAGCTCTTTGAAACTTGACACAATAAAGCAGTTTCAAGTTCTATCTCTATGGTTTGTTTGCTGTTGATGTAGCCCTAAGCCAGAGACTGGCGAGAACCACTTTCATGAAAAGGGCCTGCCAAGCTTCCAAAAACTACGAGTTGCCTGAAATCTCAGCACACCCTTTTTCACCCAATCTTGATGAAACTTTCAGGTAATGATCAGTACACCAATCCCACTTGGCTCGCCAAATTTCGTTCTTCTAGGTTAAACCGTTCTGTTGGCAGTAACCGGTTTCATTTTGAGGTTTCACTCTGTTTTCTCCTATAGGGATACATGTATTTGGAACTCTAAATCAAACACGGTTTGTGCTAGCTCTTTGAAACTTGACACAATTAAAGCAGTTTCAAGTTCTATCTCTATGGTTTGTTTGCTGTTGATGTAGCCCTAAGCAGAGACTGGCGAGAATCACTTTCATGGAAAGGGGCCTGCCAAGCTTCCAAAAAACTACGATTTGCCTGAAATCTCAGCCACCCTTTTTCACCACAATCTTGATGAAACTTTCAGGTAATGATCAGTACACCAATCCCACTTGGCTCGCCAAATTTCGTTCTTCTAGGTTAAACCGTTCATTGGCAGTAACGGGTTTCATTTTGAGGTTTCACTCTGTTTTCTCCTATAGGGATACATGTATTTGGAACTCTAAATCAAACACGGTTTGTGCTAGCTCTTTGAAACTTGACACAATAAAAGCAGTTTCAAGTTCTATCTCTATGGTTTGTTTGCTGTTGATGTAGCCCTAAGCAGAGACTGGCGAGAATCACTTTCATGGAAAGGGCCTGCCAAGCTTCCAAAAAACTACGATTTGCCTGAAATCTCAGCCCACCCTTTTCACCCAATCTTGATGAAACTTTCAGGTAATGATCAGTACACCAATCCCACTTGGCTCGCCAAATTTCGTTCTTCTAGGTTAAACCGTTCATTGGCAGTAACGGGTTTCATTTTGAGGTTTCACTCTGTTTTCTCCTATAGGGATACATGTATTTGGAACTCTAAATCAAACACGGTTTGTGCTAGCTCTTTGAAACTTGACACAATAAAGCAGTTTCAAGTTCTATCTCTATGGTTTGTTTGCTGTTGATGTAGCCCTAAGCAGAGACTGGCGAGAATCACTTTAATGCAAAGGGCCTGCCAAGCTTCCAAAAAACTACGAGTTGCCTGAAATGTCAGCCACCCACTTTTTCACCCAATCTTGATGAAACTTTCAGGTAATGATCAGTACACCAATCCCACTTGGCTTGCAAATTTAGTTCTTCTAGGTTAAACCGATTGATGTAGCCCTAAGCAGAGACTGGCAAGAATCACTTTCATGGAAAGGGCCTGCCTAGCTTGGCAGTAACCGGTTTCATTTTGAGGTTTCACTCTGTTTTCTCCTATAGGGATACATGTATTTTGAAATCCAAATCAAACACGGTTTGTGCTAGCTCTTTGAAACTTGACACAATAAAGCAGTTTCAAGTTCTATCTCTATGGTTTGTTTGCTGTTGATGTAGCCCTAAGCAGAGACTGGCGAGAATCACTTTCATGGAAAGGGCCTGCCAAGCTTCCAAAAAACGAGTTGCCCGAAATCTCAGCAAACACTTTTTCACCCAATCTTGATGAAACTTTCAGGTAATGATCAGTACACCAATCCCACGTGGCTCGCCAAATTTCGTTCTTCTAGGTGAAACCGTTCGTTGGCAGTAACCCGTTTCATTTTGAGGTTTCACTCTGTTTTCTCCTATAGGGATACATGTATTTGGAACTCTAAATCAAACACGGTTTGTGCTAGCTCTTTGAAACTTGACAAAATAAAGCAGTTTCAAGTTCTACCTGTATGGTTGTTTGCTGTTGATGTAGCCCTAAGCAGAGACTGGCGAGAATCACTTTCATGGAAAGGGCCTGCCAAGCTTCCAAAAAACTACGAGTTGCCTGAAATCTCAGCACACACTTTTTAACCCAATCTTGATGAAACTTTCAGGTAATGATCAGTACACCAATCCCACTTGGGTCGCCAAATTTCGTTCTTCTAGGTTAAACCGTTTGTTGGCAGTAACCGGTTTCATTTTGAGGTTTCACTCTGTTTTCTCCTATAGGGATACATGTATTTGGAACTCTAAATCAAACACGGTTTGTGCTAGCTCTTTGAAACTTGACACAATAAAGCAGTTTCAAGTTCTATCTCTATGGTTTGTTTGCTGTTGATGTAGCCCTAAGCAGAGACTGGCGAGAATCACTTTCATGGAAAGGGCCTGCCAAGCTTCCAAAAAACTACGAGTTGCCTGAAATCTCAGCACACACTTTTTCACCCAATCTTGATGAAACTTTCAGGTAATGATCAGTACACCAATCCCACTTGGCTCGCCAAATTTCATTCTTCTAGGTTAAACCGTTCGTTGGCAGTAAGCTGTTTCATTTTGAGGTTTCACTCTGATTTCTCCTATAGGGATACATGTATTTGGAACTCTAAATCAAACACGGTTTGTGCTAGCTCTTTGGAACTTGACACAATAAAGCAGTTTCAAGTTCTATCTCTATGGTTTGTTTGCTGTTGATGTAGCCCTAAGCAGAGACTGGCGAGAATCACTTTCATGGAAAGGGCCTGCCAAGCTTCCAAAAAACTACGAGTTGCCCGAAATCTCAGCACACACTTTTTCACCCAATCTTGATGAAACTTTCAGGTAATGATCAGTACACCAATCCCACTTGGCTCGCCAAATTTCGTTCTTCTAGGTTAAACCGTTCGTTGGCAGTAACCGGTTTCATTTTGAGGTTTCACTCTGTTTTCTCTATAGGGATACATGTATTTGGAACTCTAAATCAAACACGGTTTGTGCTAGCTCTTTGAAACTTGACACAATAAAGCAGTTTCAAGTTCTATCTCTATGGTTTGTTTGCTGTTGATGTAGCCCTAAGCAGAGACTGGCGAGAATCACTTTCATGAAAGGGCCTGCCAAGCTTCAAAAAACTACGAGTTGCCTGAAATCTCAGCACACCCTTTTTCACCCAATCTTGATGAAACTTTCAGGTAATGATCAGTACACCAATCCCACTGGCTCGCTAAATTTCGTTCTTCTAGGTTAAACCGTTCGTTGGCAGTAACGGGTTTCATTTTGAGGTTTCACTCTGTTTTCTCCTATAGGGATACATGTATTTGGAACTCTAAATCAAACACGGTTTGTGCTAGCTCTTTGAACTTGACACAATGAAGCAGTTTCAAGTTCTATCTCTATGGTTTGTTTGCTGTTGATGTAGCCCTTAGCAGAGACTGGCGAGAATCACTTTCATGGAAAGGGCCTGCCAAGCTTCCAAAAACTACGAGTTGCCTAAAATCTCAGCACATCCTTTTTCACCCAATCTTTCATGAAATTTCAGGTAATGATCAGTACACCAATCCCACTTGGCTCGCCAATTTCGTTCTTCTAGGTTAAACCGTTCGTTGGCAGTAACTGGTTTCATTTTGAGGTTTCACTCTGTTTCTCCTATAGGGATACATGTATTTGGAACTCTAAATCAAACACGGTTTGTGCTAGCTCTTTGAAACTTGACACAATAAAGCAGTTTCAAGTTCTATCTCTATGGTTTGTTTGCTGTTGATGTAGCCCTAAGCAGAGACTGGCGAGAATCACTTTCATGGAAAGGGCCTGCCAAGCTTCCAAAAAACTACGAGTTGCCCGAAATCTCAGCAAACACTTTTTCACCCAATCTTGATGAAACTTTCAGGTAATGATCAGTACACCAATCCCACTTGGCTCGCCAAATTTCCTTCTTCTAGGTTAAACCGTTCGTTGGCAGTAACCGGTTTCATTTTGAGGTTTCACTCTGTTTTCTCCTATAGGGATACATGTATTTGGAACTCTAAATCAAACACGGTTTGTGCTAGCTCTTTGAAACTTGACACAATAAAGCAGTTTCAAGTTCTATCTCTATGGTTTGTTTGCTGTTGATGTAGCCCTAAGCAGAGACTGGCGAGAATCACTTTAATGCAAAGGGCCTGCCAAGCTTCCAAAAAACTACGAGTTGCCTGAAATCTCAGCACCCACTTTTTCACCCAATCTTGATGAAACTTTCAGGTAATGATCAGTACACCAATCTCACTTGGCTTGCCAAATTTCGTTCTTTTAGGTAAAGCGATTGATGTAGCCCTAAGCAGAGACTGGCAAGAATCACTTTCATGGAAAGGGCCTGCCTAGCTTGGCAGTAACCGGTTTCATTTTGAGGTTTCACTCTGTTTTCTCCTATAGGGATACATGTATTTGGAACTCTAAATCAAACACGGTTTGTGATAGCTCTTTGAAACTTGACACAATAAAGCAGTTTCAAGTTCTATCTCTATGGTTTGTTTGCTGTTGATGTAGCCCAAAGCAGAGACTGGCGAGAATCACTTTCATGGAAAGGGCCTGCCAAGCTTCCAAAAAACCTACGAGTTGCCCGAAATCTCAGCACACCCTTTTTCACCCAATCTTGATGAAACTTTTCAGGTAATGATCAGTACACCAATCCCACTTGGCTCGCCAAATTTCATTCTTCTAGGTTAAACCAGTTCGTTGGCAGTAACCGGTTTCATTTTGAGGTTTCACTCTGTTTTCTCCTATAGGGATACATGTATTTGGAACTCTAAATCAAACACGGTTTGTGCTAGCTCTTTGAAACTTGACACAATAAAGCAGTTTCAAGTTCTATCTCTATGGTTTGTTTGCTGTTGATGTAGCCCTAAGCAGAGACTGGCGAGAATCACTTTCATGGAAAGGGCCTGCCAAGCTTCCAAAAAACTACGAGTTGCCTGAAATCTCAGCACACCCTTTTTCACCCAATCTTGATGAAACTTTCTGGTAATGATCAGTACACCAATCCCACTTGGCTTGCCAAATTTCGTTCTTCTAGGTTAAACCTTTCGTTGGCAGTAACCGGTTTCATTTTGAGGTTTCACTCTGTTTCTCCTATAGGGATACATGTATTTGGAACTCTAAATCAAACATGGTTTGTGCTAGCTCTTTGAAACTTGACACAATAAAGCAGTTCAAGTTCTATCTCTATGGTTTGTTTGCTGTTGATGTAGCCCTAAGCAGAGACTGGCGAGAATCACTTTCATGAAAAGAGCCTGCCAAGCTTCCAAAAAACTACGAGTTGCCTGAAATCTCAGCACACACTTTTTCACCCAATCTTGATGAAACTTTCAGGTAATGATCAGTACACCAATCCCACTTGGCTCGCCAAATTTCGTTCTTCTAGGTTAAACCGGTCGTTGGCAGTAACCGGTTTCATTTTGAGGTTTCACTCTGTTTTCTCCTATAGGGATACATGTATTTGGAACTCTAAATCAAACACGGTTTGTGCTAGCTCTTTGAAACTTGACACAATAAAGCAGTTTCAAGTTCTATCTCTATGGTTTGTTTGCTGTTGATGTAGCCCTAAGCAGAGACTGGCGAGAATCACTTTCATGAAAGGGGCTGCCAAGCTTCCAAAAAACTACGAGTTGCCTGAAATCTCCAGCACCCACTTTTTCACCCCAATCTTGATGAAACTTTCAGGTAATGATCAGTACACCAATCTCACTTGGCTTGCCAAATTTCGTTCTTTTAGGTTAAAGCGATTGATGTAGCCATAAGCAGAGACTGGCAAGAATCACTTTCATGGAAAGGCCTGCCTAGCTTGGCAGTAACCGGTTTCATTTTGAGGTTTCACTCTGTTTTCTCCTATAGGGATACATGTATTTGGAACTCTAAATCAAACACGGTTTGTGATAGCTCTTTGAAACTTGACACAATAAAGCAGTTTCAAGTTCTATCTCTATGGTTTGTTTGCTGTTGATGTAGCCCTAAGCAGAGACTGGCGAGAATCACTTTCATGAAAGGTCCTGCCAAGCTTCCAAAAATCTACGAGTTGCCCGAAATCTCAGCACACCCTTTTTCACCCAATCTTGATGAAACTTTCAGGTAATGATCAGGACACCAATCCCACTTGGCTCGCCAAATTTCATTCTTCTAGGTTAAACCGTTCGTTGGCAGTAAGCGGTTTCATTTTGAGGTTTCACTCTGTTTTCTCCTATAGGGATACATGTATTTGGAACTCTAAATCAAACACGGTTGGTGCTAGCTCTTTGAAACTTGACACAATAAAGCAGTTTCAAGTTCTATCTCTATGGTTTGTTTGCTGTTGATGTAGCCCTAAGCAGAGACTGGCGAGAATCACTTTCATGGAAAGGGCCTGCCAAGCTTCCAAAAAACTACGAGTTGCCTGAAATCTCAGCACACACTTTTTCTCCCAATCTTGATAAAACTTTCAGGTAATGATCAGTACACCAATCCACTTGGCTCGCCAAATTTCGTTCTTCTAGGTTAAACCGTTTGTTGGCAGTAACCGGTTTCATTTTGAGGTTTCACTCTGTTTTCTCCTATAGGGATACATGTATTTGGAACTCTAAATCAAACACGGTTTGTGCTAGCTCTTTGAAACTTGACACAATAAAGCAGTTTCAAGTTCTATCTCTATGGTTTGTTTGCTGTTGATGTAGCCCTAAGCAGAGACTGGCGAGAATCACTTTCATGGAAAGGGCCTGCCAAGCTTCCAAAAAACTACGAGTTGCCTGAAATCTCAGCACACCCTTTTTCACCCAATCTTGATGAAACTTTCAGGTAATGATCAGTACACCAATCCCACTTGGCTCGCCAAATTTCGTTCTTCTAGGTTAAACCTTTCGTTGGCAGTAACCGGTTTCATTTTGAGGTTTCACTCTGTTTCTCCTATAGGGATACATGTATTTGGAACTCTAAATCAAACTGGTTTGTGCTAGCTCTTTGAAACTTGACCAATAAAGCAGTTTCAAGTTCTATCTCTATGGTTTGTTTGCTGTTGATGTAGCCCTAAGAAGAGACTGGCGAGAATCACTTTCATGGAAAAGAGCCTGCCAAGCTTCCAAAAAACTACGAGTTGCCTGAAATCTCAGCACACACTTTTTCACCCAATCTTGATGAAACTTTCAGGTAATGATCAGTACACCAATCCCACTTGGCTCGCCAAATTTCGTTCTTCTAGGTTAAACCGGTCGTTGGCAGTAACCGGTTTCATTTTGAGGTTTCACTCTGTTTTCTCCTATAGGGATACATGTATTTGGAACTCTAAATCAAACACGGTTTGTGCTAGCTCTTTGAAACTTGACACAATAAAGCAGTTTCAAGTTCTATCTCTATGGTTTGTTTGCTGTTGATGTAGCCCTAAGCAGAGACTGGCGAGAATCACTTTCATGGAAAGGGGCTGCCAAGCTTCCAAAAAACTACGAGTTGCCTGAAATCTAAGTACACCCTTTTTCACCCAATCTTGATGAAACTTTCAGGTAATGATCAGTACACCAATCCCACTTGGCTCGCCAAATTTCGTTCTTCTAGGTTAAACCGTTCGTTGGCAGTAACCGGTTTCATTTGAGGTTTCACTCTGTTTTCTCCTATAGGGATACATGTATTTTGAAATCCAAATCAAACACGGTTTGTGCTAGCTCTTTGAATCTTGACACAATAAAGCAGTTTTAAGTTCTGTCTCTATGGTTTGTTTGCTGTTGATATAGCCCTAAGCAGAGACTGGCGAGAATCACTTTCATGGAAAGGGCCTGCCAAGCTTCCAAAAAACTACGAGTTGCCTGAAATCTCAGCACACCCTTTTTCACCCAATCTTGATGAAACTTTCAGGTAATGATCAGTACACCAATCCCACTTGGCTCGCCAAATTTCGTTCTTCTAGGTTAAACCGTTCGTTGGCAGTAACCGGTTTCATTTTGAGGTTTCACTCTGTTTTCTCCTATAGGGATACATGTATTTTGGAACTCTAAATCAAACACGATTTGTGCTAGCTCTTTGAAACTTGACACAATAAAGCAGTTTCAAGTTCTATCTCTATGGTTTGTTTGCTGTTGATGTAGCCTAAGCAGAGACTGGCGAGAATCACTTTCATGGAAAGGGCCTGCCAAGCTTCCAATAGACTACGAGTTGCCCGAAATCTCAGCACACATTTTTTCACCCAATCATGATAAAACTTTCAGGTAATGATCAGTACACCAATCCCACTTGGCTTGCCAAATTTAGTTCTTCTAGGTTAAACCGTTCGTTGGCAGTAACCGGTTTCATTTTGAGGTTTCACTCTGTTTTCTCCTATAGGGATACATGTATTTGGAACTCTAAATCAAACATGGTTTGTGCTAGCTCTTTGAAACTTGACACAATAAAGCAGTTTCAAGTTCTATCTCTATGGTTTGTTTGCTGTTGATGTAGCCCTAAGCCAGAGACTGGCGAGAATCACTTTAATGCAAAGGGCCTGCCAAGCTTCCAAAAAAACTACGAGTTGCCTGAAATCTCAGCACCCACTTTTTCACCCAATATTGATGAAACTTTCAGGTAATGATCAGTACACCAATCCCACTTGGCTTGCCAAATTTCGTTCTTCTAGGTTAAACCGATTGATGTAGCCCTAAGCAGAGACTGGCAAGAATCACTTTCATGGAAAGGGCCTGCCTAGCTTGGCAGTAACCGTTTCATTTTGAGGTTTCACTCTGTTTTCTCCTATAGGGATACATGTATTTTGAAATCCAAATCAAACACGGTTTGTGCTAGCTCTTTGAATCTTGACACAATAAAGCAGTTTTAAGTTCTGTCTCTATGGTTTGTTTGCTGTTGATATAGCCCTAAGCAGAGACTGGCGAGAATCACTTTCATGGAAAGGGCCTGCCAAGCTTCCAAAAACTACGAGTTGCCCGAAATCTCAGCACACCCTTTTTCACCCAATCTTGATGAAACTTTCAGGTAATGATCAGTACACCAATCCCACTTGGCTCGCCAAATTTCGTTCTTCTAGGTTAAACCGTTCGTTGGCAGTAACCGGTTTCATTTTGAGGTTTCACTCTGTTTTCTCCTATAGGGATACATGTATTTGGAACTCTAAATCAAACACGGTTTGTGCTAGCTCTTTGAAACTTGACACAATAAAGCAGTTTCAAGTTCTATCTCTATGGTTTGTTTGCTGTTGATGTAGCCCTAAGCAGAGACTGGCGAGAATCACTTTCATGGAAAGGGCCTGCCAAGCTTCCAAAAAACTACGAGTTGCCTGAAATTTCAGCACACACTTTTTCACCCAATCTTGATGAAACTTTCAGGTAATGATCAGTACACCAATCCCACTTGGCTCGCCAAATTTCGTTCTTCTAAGTTAAACCGTTCGTTGGCAGTAACCGGGTTCATTTTGAGGTTTCACTCTGTTTTCTCCTATAGGGATACATGTATTTGGAACTCTAAATCAAACACGGTTTGTGCTAGCTCTTTGAAACTTGACACAATAAAGCAGTTTCAAGTTCTATCTCTATGGTTTGTTTGCTGTTGATGTAGCCCTAAGCAGAGACTGGCGAGAATCACTTTCATGGAAAGGGCCTGCCAAGCTTCCAAAAAACGAGTTGCCCGAAATCTCAGCAAACACTTTTTCACCCAATCTTGATGAAACTTTCAGGTAATGATCAGTACACCAATCCCACGTGGCTCGCCAAATTTCGTTCTTCTAGGTGAAACCGTTCGTTGGCAGTAACCCGTTTCATTTTGAGGTTTCACTCTGTTTTCTCCTATAGGGATACATGTATTTGGAACTCTAAATCAAACACGGTTTGTGCTAGCTCTTTGAAACTTGACAAAATAAAGCAGTTTCAAGTTCTACCTGTATGGTTTGTTTGCTGTTGATGTAGCCCTAAGCAGAGACTGGCGAGAATCACTTTCATGGAAAGGGCCTGCCAAGCTTCCAAAAAACTACGAGTTGCCTGAAATCTCAGCACACACTTTTTAACCCAATCTTGATGAAACTTTCAGGTAATGATCAGTACACCAATCCCACTTGGCTCGCCAAATTTCGTTCTTCTAGGTTAAACCCTTCGTTGGCAGTAACCGGTTTCATTTTGAGGTTTCACTCTGTTTTCTCCTATAGGGATACATGTATTTGGAACTCTAAATCCAACACGGTTTGTGCTAGCTCTTTGAAACTTTACACAATAAAGCAATTTCAAGTTCTCTCTCTATGGTTTGTTTGCTGTTGATGTAGCCCTAAGCAGAGACTGGCGAGAATCACTTTCATGGAAAGGGCCTGCCAAGCTTCCAAAAAACTACGAGTTGCCCGAAATCTCAGCAAACACTTTTTCACCCAATCTTGATGAAACTTTCAGGTAATGATCAGTACACCAATCCCACTTGGCTCGCCAAATTTCATTCTTCTAGGTTAAACCGTTCGTTGGCAGTAACCGGTTTCATTTTGAGGTTTCACTCTGTTTTCTCCTATTGGGATACATGTATTTGGAACTCTAAATCAAACACGGTTTGTGCTAGCTCTTTGAAACTTGACACAATAAAGCAGTATCAAGTTCTATCTCTATGGATTGTTTGCTGTTGATGTAGCCCTAAGCAGAGACTGGCGAGAATCACTTTCATGGAAATGGCCTGCCAAGCTTCCAAAAAACTACGAGTTGCCCGAAATCTCAGCAAACACTTTTTCACCCATTCTTGATGAAACTTTCAGGTAATGATCAGTACACCAATCCCACTTGGCTCGCCAAATTTCGTTCTTCTAGGTTAAACCGTTCGTTGGCAGTAACCGGTTTCATTTTGAGGTTTCACTCTGTTTTCTCCTATAGGGATACATGTATTTGGAACTCTAAATCAAACACGATTTGTGCTAGCTCTTTGAAACTTGACACAATAAAGCAGTTTCAAGTTCTATCTCTATGGTTTGTTTGCTGTTGATGTAGCCCTAAGCAGAGACTGGCGAGAATCACTTTCATGGAAAGGGCCTGCCAAGCTTCCAAAAAAGGAGTTGCCCGAAATCTCAGCAAACACTTTTTCACCCAATCTTGATGAAACTTTCAGGTAATGATCAGTACACCAATCCCACGTGGCTCGCCAAATTTCGTTCTTCTAGGTGAAACCTTTCGTTGGCAGTAACCCGTTTCATTTTGAGGTTTCACTCTGTTTTCTCCTATAGGGATACATGTATTTGGAACTCTAAATCAAACACGGTTTGTGCTTGCTCTTTGAAACTTGACAAAATAAAGCAGTTTCAAGTTCTACCTGTATGGTTTGTTTGCTGTTGATGTAGCCCTAAGTAGAGACTGGCGAGAATCACTTTCATGGAAAGGGCCTGCCAAGCTTCCAAAAAACTACGAGTTGCCTGAAATCTCAGCACACACTTTTTAACCCAATCTTGATGAAACTTTCAGGTAATGATCAGTACACCAATCCCACTTGGCTCGCCAAATTTCGTTCTTCTAGGTTAAACCCTTCGTTGGCAGTAACCGGTTTCATTTTGAGGTTTCACTCTGTTTTCTCCTATAGGGATACATGTATTTGGAACTCTAAATCCAACACGGTTTGTGCTAGCTCTTTGAAACTTTACACAATAAAGCAATTTCAAGTTCTCTCTCTATGGTTTGTTTGCTGTTGATGTAGCCCTAAGCAGAGACTGGCGAGAATCACTTTCATGGAAAGGGCCTGCCAAGCTTCCAAAAAACTACGAGTTGCCCGAAATCTCAGCAAACACTTTTTCACCCAATCTTGATGAAACTTTCAGGTAATGATCAGTACACCAATCCCACTTGGCTCGCCAAATTTCATTCTTCTAGGTTAAACCGTTCGTTGGCAGTAACCGGTTTCATTTTGAGGTTTCACTCTGTTTTCTCCTATTGGGATACATGTATTTGGAACTCTAAATCAAACACGGTTTGTGCTAGCTCTTTGAAACTTGACACAATAAAGCAGTATCAAGTTCTATCTCTATGGATTGTTTGCTGTTGATGTAGCCCTAAGCAGAGACTGGCGAGAATCACTTTCATGGAAATGGCCTGCCAAGCTTCCAAAAAACTACGAGTTGCCCGAAATCTCAGCAAACACTTTTTCACCCATTCTTGATGAAACTTTCAGGTAATGATCAGTACACCAATCCCACTTGGCTCGCCAAATTTCGTTCTTCTAGGTTAAACCGTTCGTTGGCAGTAACCGGTTTCATTTTGAGGTTTCACTCTGTTTTCTCCTATAGGGATACATGTATTTGGAACTCTAAATCAAACACGATTTGTGCTAGCTCTTTGAAACTTGACACAATAAAGCAGTTTCAAGTTCTATCTCTATGGTTTGTTTGCTGTTGATGTAGTCCTAAGCAGAGACTGGCGAGAATCACTTTCATGGAAAGGGCCTGCCAAGCTTCCAATAGACTACGAGTTGCCCGAAATCTCAGCACACACTTTTTCACCCAATCATGATAAAACTTTCAGGTAATGATCAGTACACCAATCCCACTTGGCTTGCCAAATTTAGTTCTTCTAGGTTAAACCGTTCGTTGGCAGTAACCGGTTTCATTTTGAGGTTTCACTCTGTTTTCTCCTATAGGGATACATGTATTTGGAACTCTAAATCAAACACGGTTTGTGCTAGCTCTTTGAAACTTGACACAATAAAGCAGTTTCAAGTTCTATCTCTATGGTTTGTTTGCTGTTGATGTAGCCCTAAGCAGAGACTGGCGAGAATCACTTTCATGGAAAGGGGCTGCCAAGCTTCCAAAAAACTACGAGTTGCCTGAAATCTAAGTATACCCTTTTTCACCCAATCTTGATGAAACTTTCAGGTAATGATCAGTACACCAATCCCACTTGGCTCGCCAAATTTCGTTCTTCTAGGTTAAACCGTTCCTTGGCAGTAACCGGTTTCATTTTGAGGTTTCACTCTGTTTTCTCCTATAGGGATACATGTATTTGGAACTCTAAATCAAACACGGTTTGTGCTAGCTCTTTGAAACTTGACACAATAAAGCAGTTTCAAGTTCTATCTCTATGGTTTGTTTGCTGTTGATGTAGCCCTAAGCAGAGACTGGCGAGAATCACTTTAATGCAAAGGGCCTGCCAAGCTTCCAAAAAACTACGAGTTGCCTGAAATCTCAGCACTCACTTTTTCACCCAATCTTGATGAAACTTTCAGGTAATGATCAGTACACCAATCCCACTTGGCTTGCCAAATTTCGTTCTTCTAGGTTAAACCGATTGATGTAGCCCTAAGCAGAGACTGGCAAGAATCACTTTCATTGAAAGGGCCTGCCTAGCTTGGCAGTAACCGGTTTCATTTTGAGGTTTCACTCTGTTTTCTCCTATAGGGATACATGTATTTTGAAATCCAAATCAAACACGGTTTGTGCTAGCTCTTTGAATCTTGACACAATAAAGCAGTTTTAAGTTCTGTCTCTATGGTTTGTTTGCTGTTGATATAGCCCTAAGCAGAGACTGGCGAGAATCACTTTCATGGAAAGGGCCTGCCAAGCTTCAAAAAAACTACGAGTTGCCTGAAATCTCAGCACACCCTTTTTCACCCAATCTTGATGAAACTTTCAGGTAATGATCAGTACACCAATCCCACTTGGCTCGCCAAATTTCGTTCTTCTAGGTTAAACCGTTCGTTGGCAGTAACCGGTTTCATTTTGAGGTTTCACTCTGTTTTCTCCTATAGGGATACATGTATTTGGAACTCTAAATCAAACACGGTTTGTGCTAGCTCTTTGAAACTTGACACAATAAAGCAGTTTCAAGTTCTATCTCTATGGTTTGTTTGCTGTTGATGTAGCCCTAAGCAGAGACTGGCGAGAATCACTTTCATGGAAAGGGCCTGCCAAGCTTCCAAAAAACTACGAGTTGCCTGAAATTTCAGCACACACTTTTTCACCCAATCTTGATGAAACTTTCAGGTAATGATCAGTACACCAATCCCACTTGGCTCGCCAAATTTCGTTCTTCTAAGTTAAACCGTTCGTTGGCAGTAACCGGTTTCATTTTGAGGTTTCACTCTGTTTTCTCCTATAGGGATACATGTATTTGGAACTCTAAATCAAACACGGTTTGTGCTAGCTCTTTGAAACTTGACACAATAAAGCAGTTTCAAGTTCTATCTCTATGGTTTGTTTGCTGTTGATGTAGCCCTAAGCAGAGACTGGCGAGAATCACTTTCATGGAAAGGGCCTGCCAAGCTTCCAAAAAAGGAGTTGCCCGAAATCTCAGCAAACACTTTTTCACCCAATCTTGATGAAACTTTCAGGTAATGATCAGTACACCAATCCCACGTGGCTCGCCAAATTTCGTTCTTCTAGGTGAAACCGTTCGTTGGCAGTAACCCGTTTTATTTTGAGGTTTCACTCTGTTTTCTCCTATAGGGATACATGTATTTGGAACTCTAAATCAAACACGGTTTGTGCTAGCTCTTTGAAACTTGACAAAATAAAGCAGTTTCAAGTTCTACCTGTATGGTTTGTTTGCTGTTGATGTAGCCCTAAGCAGAGACTGGCGAGAATCACTTTCATGGAAAGGGCCTGCCAAGCTTCCAAAAAACTACGAGTTGCCTGAAATCTCAGCACACACTTTTTAACCCAATCTTGATGAAACTTTCAGGTAATGATCAGTACACCAATCCCACTTGGCTCGCCAAATTTCGTTCTTCTAGGTTAAACCCTTCGTTGGCAGTAACCGGTTTCATTTTGAGGTTTCACTCTGTTTTCTCCTATACGGATACATGTATTTGGAACTCTGAATCCAACACGGTTTGTGCTAGCTCTTTGAAACTTGACACAATAAAGCAATTTCAAGTTCTATCTCTATGGTTTGTTTGCTGTTGATGTAGCCCTAAGCAGAGACTGGCGAGAATCACTTTCATGGAAAGGGCCTGCCAAGCTTCCAAAAAACTATGAGTTGCCCGAAATCTCAGCAAACACTTTTTCACCCAATCTTGATGAAACTTTCAGGTAATGATCAGTACACCAATCCCACTTGGCTCGCCAAATTTCATTCTTCTAGGTTAAACCGTTCGTTGGCAGTAACCGGTTTCATTTTGAGGTTTCACTCTGTTTTCTCCTATTGGGATACATGTATTTGGAACTCTAAATCCAACACGGTTTGTGCTAGCTCTTTGAAACTTGACACAATAAAGCAATATCAAGTTCTATCTCTATGGATTGTTTGCTGTTGATGTAGCCCTAAGCAGAGACTGGCGAGAATCACTTTCATGGAAATGGCCTGCCAAGCTTACAAAAAACTACGAGTTGCCCGAAATCTCAGCAAACACTTTTTCACCCATTCTTGATGAAACTTTCAGGTAATGATCAGTACACCAATCCCACTTGGCTCGCCAAATTTCGTTCTTCTAGGTTAAACCGTTCGTTGGCAGTAACCGGTTTCATTTTGAGGTTTCACTCTGTTTTCTCCTATAGGGATACATGTATTTGGAACTCTAAATCAAACACGATTTGTGGTAGCTCTTTGAAACTTGACACAATAAAGCAGTTTCAAGTTCTATCTCTATGGTTTGTTTGCTGTTGATGTAGCCCTAAGCAGAGACTGGCGAGAATCACTTTCATGGAAAGGGCCTGCCAAGCTTCCAATAGACTACGAGTTGCCCGAAATCTCAGCACACACTTTTTCACCCAATCATGATAAAACTTTCAGGTAATGATCAGTACACCAATCCCACTTGGCTTGCCAAATTTAGTTCTTCTAGGTTAAACCGTTCGTTGGCAGTAACCGGTTTCATTTTGAGGTTTCACTCTGTTTTCTCCTATAGGGATACATGTATTTGGAACTCTAAATCAAACATGGTTTGTGCTAGCTCTTTGAAACTTGACACAATAAAGCAGTTTCAAGTTCTATCTCTATGGTTTGTTTGCTGTTGATGTAGCCCTAAGCAGAGACTGGCGAGAATCACTTTAATGCAAAGGGCCTGCCAAGCTTCCAAAAAACTACGAGTTGCCTGAAATCTCAGCACCCACTTTTTCACCCAATATTGATGAAACTTTCAGGTAATGATCAGTACACCAATCCCACTTGGCTTGCCAAATTTCGTTCTTCTAGGTTAAACCGATTGATGTAGCCCTAAGCAGAGACTGGCAAGAATCACTTTCATGGAAAGGGCCTGCCTAGCTTGGCAGTAACCGGTTTCATTTTGAGGTTTCACTCTGTTTTCTCCTATAGGGATACATGTATTTTGAAATCCAAATCAAACACGGTTTGTGCTAGCTCTTTGAATCTTGACACAATAAAGCAGTTTTAAGTTCTGTCTCTATGGTTTGTTTGCTGTTGATATAGCCCTAAGCAGAGACTGGCGAGAATCACTTTCATGGAAAGGGCCTGCCAAGCTTCCAAAAAACTACGAGTTGCCCGAAATCTCAGCACACCCTTTTTCACCCAATCTTGATGAAACTTTCAGGTAATGATCAGTACACCAATCCCACTTGGCTCGCCAAATTTCGTTCTTCTAGGTTAAACCGTTCGTTGGCAGTAACCGGTTTCATTTTGAGGTTTCACTCTGTTTTCTCCTATTGGGATACATGTATTTGGAACTCTAAATCCAACACGGTTTGTGCTAGCTCTTTGAAACTTGACACAATAAAGCAATATCAAGTTCTATCTCTATGGATTGTTTGCTGTTGATGTAGCCCTAAGCAGAGACTGGCGAGAATCACTTTCATGGAAATGGCCTGCCAAGCTTCCAAAAAACTACGAGTTGCCCGAAATCTCAGCAAACACTTTTTCACCCATTCTTGATGAAACTTTCAGGTAATGATCAGTACACCAATCCCACTTGGCTCGCCAAATTTCGTTCTTCTAGGTTAAACCGTTCGTTGGCAGTAACCGGTTTCATTTGAGGTTTCACTCTGTTTTCTCCTATAGGGATACATGTATTTGGAACTCTAAATCAAACACGATTTGTGGTAGCTCTTTGAAACTTGACACAATAAAGCAGTTTCAAGTTCTATCTCTATGGTTTGTTT
>NW_027522960.1:0-67618 GCF_052094955.1 Ictidomys tridecemlineatus
GTTGCAGAGAGCAGAGGTTGCAGAGTGAGGTGCAGAAGGACTGTTACAGAGAGCAGAGTTTGGAGACTGTGGTGCAGAAAGACTGATACAGAAAGCAGAGGTTGGAGAATGGAGTGCAGAAGGAACCTTACAGAGAACAGAGGTTGAAGACTGCCGTACAGAAGAACTGATGTAGAGAACAAGTTTGGAGACTGGGGTTTAGAGGTACCATTGCACAGAGTAGACGTTGGAGACTGGGGTGTCGAAGGATTTTTGCAGAGAGCAAACGTTAGAGACTGGGGTGCATAAGGATTTTAGAGAGCGCAAAGTTTGGAGACTGTTGTGCAGAAGGACTGTTGCAGAGAACAGAGGTTGGAGACTGGGGTGCAGAAGGACTGTGCAGAGTGCAGTGTTTGGAGACTGGGGTGTAGAAGGATTGTTACAGAGAACAGAGGTTAGAGTCTTGAGTGCAGATTGACAGTTGCAGAGAGTAGAGGTTTGAGATTGGGGTGCATAAGGACTGTGGAAGAGCACACAGGTTGGATACTGGGGTGCAGAAGGACTTATACAGAAAGCAGAGGTTGGAGACTGGTGTGCAGAAGGACTGTTGAAAAGAGCAGAGCTTGGAGACTGGGGTGCAGAAGGACTGTTGAAAAGAGCAGAGGTTGGAGACTGGGGTGGAGAAGGAATGTTGTAGAGAGCAGATGTAGGAGATTGGGGTGCAGAAAGACTGTTGCAGAGAGCAGTGTTTGGAGACAGGGGTGCAGTAGGACTATTGCAGAGAGCAGAGGTACAGACTGAGGTCTAGAAGGACTGTTAAGAGAGCAGAGTTTGAGACTGTGGTGCAGAAGGAGTGATACAGAAAACAGAGGTTGGAAACTGGGGTGCAGAAGGAACCTTAAAGAAAACAGAGTTTGGAGACTGCTGAACAGAAGGATTGTTACAGAGAGCAGAGTTTGGAGACTGGGGTGCAGAAGAAGTGCTTAAGAGAACAGAGGTTGAAGACTGTGGTGTAGAAGGGTCATTGCAGAGACCAGAGTATGGAGACTGGGGTGCAGAAGGACTGATACAGAAATCAGAGGTTGGAGACTAGGGTGCAGAAGGCCTGATACAGAAAGCAGAGTTTGGACACTGTGGTGTAAAAGGTCTGTTACAGAGAGCAGAGTTTGAATACTGGGTTGCACAAGGATGTTACAGAGAGCAGAGGTTGGAGTCTGAGGTGAAGAAGGACAGTTACAGAGAGCAGATGTGGAAGACAGGGGTGCAGGACTGATACAGAGCAGAAGTTGGAAACTGAAGTATAGAAGGACTGTTACAAAGTGCAGAGGTTTGAGACTCGGGTGCAGAAGGATTATTGCAGAGAGCAGAGTTATCAGACTGAGGTACAGAAAAACTGTTGCAGAGAGCAGATGTTGGAGATTGTGGTGCACATGGACTGTTGCAGCGAGCAGAGGTTGGAGACTAGGGTGCAGATGGATCGTTGCAGAGAGCAGAGGTTGGAGACTGGGGTGCAGAACGCCTTTTACAGAGAGCAGAGTTTGGAGACTGAGATGAAGAACGACTGTTACAGAGAGCAGAGTTTGGAGACTGGGTTGCAGAAGGCTCTTACAGAGAACAGAGATTGAAGACTGAGGTGCAGAAGTACTGTTACAGAGAGTAGAGGTTGGAGACTCAGGTGCAGAAAGATTGTTGCAGAGAGAACAGGTTTGAGACTGTGGTGCAGAAGGATTGTTACAGAGAGCAGAGGTTAGAGACTTGGGTGCAGAAGGACTGATATGAAACAGAGATTGGAGACTTGGATGCAGAAGTACCCTTACAGAGAGCAGAGGTTGGAGAATGCAGTACAGAAAGACTGTTACAGAGAGCAGCGGTTGGAGACTGGGGTGGTGAAGGACTGTTGCAGAGAGCAATGTTGGAGACTGGGTTGCAAAGGGACTGTTACAGAGAGCAGAGGATGTAGACTGTGGTGCAGAAAGACTGTTGCAGAGAACAGAGTTTGCAGACTGAGTTGCAGAAGGACTGGTACAGAGGGCAGAGTTTGGAGAATGTGGTGCAAAACGACTGATACAGATAGCAGAGGTTGGATACTTGGGTACATAAGGATCCTTATGGAGAACAGAGGTTCGAGAGTGCGGTACATAAGTACTGTTACCGAGAGCAGAGGTTGGAGACTGGGGTGCAGAAGAACTGATGTAGAGAACAGAGGTTGGAAACTTAAGTTCAGAAGGATCGTTGGGGCGAGCAGATTATGGAGACTGGGGTGTAGAAGGACTGTTGCAGAGAGCAGTGATTTGAGACTGAGGTACAGAAAGACTGTTACAGAGAGCAGAGTTTGGAGACTGGGGTGCAGAATAATTTTTGTAGAGATCAGAGTTTGGAGACTAGAATGCAGAAGGACCATTGCAGAAAGCAGAGTTTGAAGACTGGGTTTTAGAAGGATCTTACATAGAGCAGAGTTAGGACACTGAGGTGCAGAAGGACTGTTGCAGAGACCACAGGTTGGAGATTGGGGCGCAGTAGGACTGTTCCACAGAACAGAGGTTGGAGTCTGAGGTGCAGAGGGACTGTTACAGAGAGCAAAGTTTGAAGACTTGTGTGAAGAATGACTCATACAAAACGCAGAGTTTGACGACTCGGGTGCAGAAGGACCGTTACAGAGAGCAGAGGTTGGAGACTGCAGTACAGAAAGACTGTTACAGAGAGCAGAGGTTGAAGATTGGGGTGCAGAAGGCCTGTTACAGAGAGCATAGGTTGGAGACTGGGTTGCAGAAGGCCTGTTACGCAGAGGAGAGTTGGGATAAGGAGTGCAGAAGGACTGTTACAGAGGGCAGAGGTTTGACACTGGGTTGAAAAAGGATCTTACAGAGAGCAGATGTTGGAGACTGAGGTGCAGAAGGACTTTTGCAGAGAGTAGAGGTTGGAGACTGAGGTAGAGAAGGATTGTTACAGAGAGCAGAGTTTGGAGACTGCAGTGCAGAAGGACTCTTGCAGATAGCAGAGGTTGGAGACTGGGATGTAGAAGGACTGTTGCAGGGAAAAGAATTTTGAGACTGCGGTGCTGAAGGACTGTTGCAGAGAGCAGATGTAGGAGACTGAAATTCAGAAGGACTGTCACAGAGAGAAGAGAATTGAGACTGGGGTGCAGAATAATTGTTATAGAGAACAGACTTTAGAGACTGGGGTGCAGAAGGGCTGTTACAGAGAGCAGACTTTGGAGATTGGGTTGTAGAAGGATCTTATGTAGAGATGAGTTTGACAACTGAGGTGCAGAAGGACTGTTACAGAGCGCATTGATCGGAGTCTGGGGTGCATAAGGATCATTGAAGACAGCAGAGTTTCCAGACTTAGGTGCAGAAGGACTGTTACAAAGAGCAGAGTTTGGAGACTGGGGTGCAGAAGGACTGTTGCAGATAGCAGAGCTTGGAAACTGGGTTTAAGAAGGACTGTTGCAGGGAGCAGGTGTTTGAGACTTGGGTGCAGAAAGACTTTTGCAGAGAGTAGAATTTGGAGACGGAGGTGCAGAAGGAATGTTGCAGATAGCAGAGGTTGGAGACTGCGGTACGAAAGGACTGATAAAGAAAACATAGGTTGGAGACTGAGGTGAATAAGGACCATTACAGAGAGCAGAGTTTGGAGACTGCAATACAGGAGGACTGTTACAGAGAGCAGAGGTTGGAGACTGGTGTGCAGAAGAACTCTTGCAGAGAGCAGAGGTAGAAGACTGAGATACAGAAAGACTGTTACAGAGAGCAGATTTTGGAGACTGGGGTGAAGAAGGACTGTTGAAAAGAGCAGAGGTTGGAGACTGGAGTGGAGAAGGAATGTTGTAAAGAGCAGATGTAGGAGACTGGGGTGAAGAAGGACTGTTACGGAGATCAGAGTTTGGAGACTGGGGTGCAGAAGGATCTTTCAGAATTCAGAGGTTGGGACTGCGTTGCAGATGAACTGTTGCACAAAGCAGAGGTTTGAGACTGGGGTGCATAAGGACTGTTACAGAGAGCAGAGTTTCGAGACTTTGTTGCAGAAAGATCTTACATAAAGCAGAGATTGGAGACTGAGGTGCAGAAGAAATGATTCCCAGAGTAGAGTTTGGATACTGGGGTGCAGAAAGACTATTGCCAAGACCAGAGGTTGGAGACTTTCATGCAGAAGGACCGTTGCAGAGAGCAGAGGTTGGAGACTGGGGTGGAGAAGGAATGTTACAGAGAACAGAGTTTGGAAACTGGGGTGTAGAAGGATCTTACAGAGAGAAGAGGCTGGAGACTGGGGTTCAGAAAGACTATTACAGAGAGCAGAGTTTAGAGAATGGGGTGCAGAAGGACTGTTACAGAGAGCAGAGGTTAAAGAATGGGGTGCAAAAGTAAGGTTGCACAGTTCAGAGGTTGGAGACAAAGGTGCATAGGACTGTTAAAAATAGCAGAGGTTGAAATCCGTGGTTCAGAAGGACTTATACAGAAAGCAGAGGTTTGAGACTGGGGTGCAGAAGGACCGTTAGAAAGAGCAGAGGTTGGAGACTGCAGTACAGAAGGACTGTTACAGAAAGCAGAAGTTTGAGCCTGGAAAGTAGAAGGACTGTTGCAGAGAACAGATGTTGTAGACTGGGTTGCAGCAGGACCGTTGAGGAAAGCAGAGGTTGTAGAGTCGGTTGGAGAAGAATGTTACAGAGAGCAGAGTTTGGAAACTGGGGTTCAGAAGGACCTTACAGAGAACAGTGGTTGGAGACTGGGGTGCAGAAGGAGTGTTAAGGAGAGGAGACGTTGGAGACTGGGGTGCAGAAGGACCGTTTCAGAGAGCAGATGTTGAAGACTGGGGTGCATAAGGATCGTTGCAGAGAGCAGAGGTTGGAGACTGAGGTGCAGAAAAACAGTTACAGAGAGCAGAGGTGGAGTCTGGGGTGCAGAAGGATCCTTGACGAGAGCAGAAGTTGCAGACTGAGTTGCAGAAGAATTGTTGAAGAGAGCCGAGGTGGAGACTGAGATGCAGAAGGATCTTTACAGAGAGAAGAGCTGGGAGACTGTGGTGCAGAAGGACTGTTAAAGAGAGCACAGGTTGGAGACTGTGGTGCAGAAGGAATGTTGCTGAAAGAAGAGGTTTGGAGACTGGGGTGCAGAAGCACTGTTTCAGAGAGAAGAGGTTGGAGACTGAGATGCAGAAGGATTGTAACACAGAGCAGACGTTGGAAACTGGGGTGAAGAATTATGATACAGATAGCAGAGTTTTTAGACTGGGGTGCAGAAGGACCGTTACAGAGAGCAGAGTTTGCAGACTGGCGTGCAGAAGTACTGTTTAAGAGATCAGAGTTTGGAGACTGGGGTGCATAAGGCCTGCTACAGAGAGCAGAGTTTGGAGACTGGGTTGTAGAAGGACTGATATAGAGAGCAGAGTTTTGAGGCTGAGTTGCAGCAGGACTGTTACAGAGAGCAGAGTTTGGTGACTGAGGTGCAGAAGGACTTTTACAGAAAGCAGAGGTTGGAATTTGGGGTACAGAGGGATGGTTTCAGAGAGCAGAGGTTGGCGAATGTGGTATAGAAAGACTGTAACAGAGAGCAGAGGTTTGAGAATACGGTGCACAAGGACTTTTAAAGAGAGCAGAGGTTGGAGACTGGGGTGCAGAAGGATTGTTACAGAGAGCAGAGGTTGGAGACTGGGGTGCAGAAGGACTGTTACACAGAGCAGAGGTTGAAGACTGGGGTGTATAAGGACTGTTGCAGAGAGCAGAGGCTGGAGACTTGGGTGAAGAAGGACTGTTGCCAAGAGCAGAATTTGGAGACTGAGGTGCAGAAGTACTGTTGAGGAGAGGAGACGTTGGAGACTGGGGTGCAGAAGGATCGTTTCAGAGAGGAGAGGTTGGAGACTGAGGTGCAAAAGGATCGTAGCAGAGAACAGCTTTTTAAGACTGAGGTGCAGAAGCACTGTTGCAGAGACCACAGGTTGGAGACTGGGGCGCAGAAGGACTGTTGCAGAGAGCAGTGGTTGAAGACTGGGTCACAGAAGGCCTCTTACAGAGAGGAGAGTTAGGAGAAGGGTTGCAGAAGGACTCTTAGAGAGGGCAGAGTTGGGAGACTGGGTTGCAGAAGGATCTTACAGAGAACAGATGTTAGAGACTGAGGTGTAAAATAATTGTTGCAGAGAGAAGAGTTTGGAGACTGGGGTGCAGAAGGCCTGTTACAGAGAGCAGAGTTTGGAGACTGGGGTGCAGAAGGCCTGTTAAATACAGCAGAGGTTGAAGACTGGGGTGCAGAAGTACAGTTATAGAAAGCAAAGTTAGGAGACTGGGTGGCAGAAGGATCTTACAGAGAGCAGAGTTTGGAGACTGAGGTGCAGGAGAACTGTTACAGAGAGCAGTGGTTGGAGACTGGGTTTCAGATGGATCGTGTAGAGAGAAGAGGTTTCAGACTGAGGTGTAGATCGACTGTTAGAGAGAGAGGAGGTTGAAGACTGAGGTGCAGAAGGACTGTTACAGGGAGCGAATTTTGGAGACTGTTTTGCACAAGGATCTTACATAGAGCAGAGTTTGCAGACTGAGGTGTATAAGGACTGTTACAGAGACCAGATGTTGAAGTCTGGGGTGCAGAAGGATTGTTGCAGAAAGCAAAATTTTCAGACTGAGGTGCAGAAGGACTTTTGCAGAGAGCAGATGTTGGAGACTGGGGTGCACAATGTTCGTTGCAGAGAGCAGAAGTTGAAGACTGCAGTACAGAAGGACTTTTGCAGAGAGCAGAGGTTAGAGACTAGGGTACCCAAAAACTTTTTCAGAGAGCAGATGTTGGATACTGTTTTTCAGAAGGACTACTCAAGAGAGCAGAAGTTGGAGAATGGGTTGCAGAAGGACTTTTGCAGAGAGCACAGGTTGGAAACTGAGGTTAAGATGGATGGGCAAAGAAAGTAGAGGTTGGAGACTGGCATGCAAAAGGACCTTTACAGAGAGCAGAGTTTGGAGACTGCGGTACAGAAGCACTGTTACAGAGAGCAGAGTTTGGAGACTGGGGAGCAGAAGGAGTTTTGCAGAGAACAGAGGTTGGAGACTGGGGTGCAGCAGGACTGTTGCAGAAAGCAAAGGTTGGAGACTGGCGTGGAGAAGGAATATTACAGAGAGCAGAGTTTGGAAACTGGGAACAGAAAAATATTTCAGAGAGCAGAGGTTAAAGACTTTGGTGCAGAAGGATCATTGAAGAGAGAAGAATTTAGACACTGGGGTTCAGAAGGACTGTTGCAGAGAGCAGATTTTGGAGACTGAAGTGCAGAAAAACTGTTAGAGAGAAGATGTTGGAGATTGGGGTGCAGAAGGACTCTTACAGAGAGCAGAGGTTTAAGACTGAGGTTTAGAAGGACTGTTACACAGAACAGAGTTTTGAGACTGGGGTGCAGAAGGACTGTTACAGAGAGAAGAGTTTGAAGACTGTGGTACAGAAGGACCTTTACAGAGAGTAGAGGGTGGCGACTTGTGTGCAGAAGGAGTTTTGCAAAGAACAGAGTTTGGAGACTGAGGTGCAGAAGGACTGTTACAGAGAGAAGAGTTTTTAGACAAGGTTGCAGAAAGATCTTACAGAGAACAGAGATTGTAGACCGAGGTGCAGCAGGACTGTTACAGAGAGCAGATGTTGGAGAATGGGGTGCAGCAGGACCGTTGCAGAAAGCAGAGGTTGGAGACTGGCGGGGAGAAGGAATATTACAGAGAGCTGAGTTTAGAAACTGGGGTCAGAAGGATATTTCAGAGAGCAGAGGTTAAAGACTGGGGTGAAAAGGATCGTTGAAGAGAGAAGAGTTTGGACACTGGGGTTAAGAAAGACTGTTGCAGAGAGCAGATTTTGGAGACTGAAGTGCAGAAGGACTGTTTAGAGAGAATATGTTGGAAACTGGGGTGCAGAAGAACTCTTACAGAGAGCAGAGGTTGAAGACTGAGGTTGAGATGGACTGTTACACAGAACAGAGTTTGGAGACTGGGGTTCAGAAGGACTGTTACAGAGAGAAGAGTTTGTAGACTGTGGTACAGAAGGACTGTTACAGAGAGTAGAGGGTGGCGACTTGGGTGCAGAAGGAGTGTTGCAAAGAACAGAGTTTGCAGACTGAGGTGCAGAAGGACTGTTACAGAGAGCAGAGTTTTTAGACAAGGTTGCAGAAGGATCTTACAGAGAGCAGAAATTGTAGACCGAGGTACAGCAGGACTGTTACAGATAGCAGATGTTGGAGACGGGTGCAGAAGGATTGTTATAGCGAACAGACTTTAGAGACTGGGGTGTAGAAGGCCTGTTACAGAGAGGAAAGTTTGGAGAAGTCGTGCAGAAGGACTGTTACAGAGGGCAGAGTTTGGAGTCTGGGTTGCAGAAGGTACTTACAGAGAGCAGTTGTTGGAGAGTGAGGTGCAGAGGGACTGTTACAGAGAGTAGATGTTGGAGACTGAGACACAGAAATATTGTTACAGAGAGCAGAGTTTGGAGACTGGGGTGCAGAAGGACTGTTTCAGATACCAGAGGTTGGAGACTGTGGTGTAGAAGGACTTTTGCAGAAACCAGAAGTTGGAATCTGGGATGCTTAAGGACTATTGCAGAAAGAAGATGTAGTATACTGAGATGCAGAAGGACTGTTACAAAGAGCAGAGGTTTGCAACTTGGGTGCAGAAGTAATAATACAGAGAGCAGAGTTTCAATACTGGGGTGCAGAAGGCCTGTTACAGAGAGCAGAGTTTGGAGACTGGGTTGCAGAAGGATCTTATGTAGAGCAGAGTTTGGAGACTGAGGTGCAGAAAGACTGTTACTGAGAGCAGAGTTTGGAGACTGGGGTGCAGAAGGATCGTTGGAGACAGCAGAGTTTCCGGACTGAGGATCAGAAAGACTGTTGCAGAGATCAGATGTTGAAAACTTGGGTGCAGAAGGACTGTTGCAGAGAGCAGATGCTGAAGACTGGGATGCAGAAGGATCATTGCAGAGAGCAGAGGTTGGACACTGGGGTGCAGAAGGACTGTTACACAGAGCAGAGGTTGAAGACTGAATTGAAGAAGGACTGTTACAGAGAGCAGATATGCGAGACAGGGGAGCAGAACTGATACAGAGCAGATGTTGGAGACTGAGGTACAGAAGAACTGTTACAGAGAGCAGAGGTTGGAGACTCGGGTGCAGAAGAATAATGGCAGAGAGCAGAGTTTTCAGACTGAGGTACAGAAGAACTGTTGCAGAGAGCAGATGTAGGAGATTGGGGTGCAAAGGACTGTTGCTGCTAGCAGAGGTTGGAGACTGGTGTGCAGAGGGTTCGTTGCAGAGAGCAGAGTTTGGAGACTGGGATGCAGAAGGAGTGATACAGAGAGCAGAGTTTGGAAACTGGGGTGCAGAATTTCTTTTACAGAGAGCAGAGTGTGGTGACTGGGTTACAGAAGGATCTAACATAGAGCAGAGGTTGGAGACTGAGGTGTAGAAGAACTGTAACAGAGAATAGAGGTTGGAGACTCAGGTGCAGAAGGACCATTGCAGAGAGCAAAAGTTGTAGATGGAGGTGCAGAATGCGTGTTAGAGAGAGAAAAGGTTGGAGACTGGGGTCTAGAAGGACTGTAGCAGAGATCAAATGTTGGAGACTAAGGTGCAGAGGGACAGTTACACAGAGCACAGGTTGGAGACTGGGGTGCAGAAGGACTGATACAGAAAGCAGAGGTTGGAGACTCGGGTGTAGAAGTACCCATACAGAGAGCAGATGATGGAGAATGCAGTACAGAAAGACTGTTATAGAGAGCAGAGGTTGGAGACTGGGGTGTAAAAGGACTGCTGTAGAGAGCAGAGGTTGCAGACTGACTTGCAGAAGAACTGTTACAGAGGGAAGAGTTTTGAGACTGTGGTGCAAAACTACAGATACAGGAAGCAGAGTTTGGATACTTGGGTGCATAAGGACCCTTACGGAGAACAGCAGTTGGAGACTGCGGTAGAGAAGGATGGTTACAGAGAGCAGAGGTTGGAGACTGGGGTGCAAAAGAACTGATGTAGAGACCAGAGTTGGAGACTGGGGTGCTGAAGGATCGTTGGGTCGAGCAGAGTATGGAGACTGGGGTGTAGAAGGACTGTTTCAGAGAGCAGATGTTAGAGACTTGGGTGCAGAAGGACTGTTGTATAGAGCAGAGTTTGGAGACTGAGGTACAGAAGGACTGTGAAAGAGAGCAGAGGTTGGAGACTGGGGTGCAGAAGGATTATTGCAGAGAGCAGATTTTTCAGACTGAGGTACAGAAGAACTGTTGCAGAGAGCAGATTTTGGAGACTGGGGTTCAGAAAGACAGTTGCAGGGAGCAGAGGTTTGAGACTAGGGTGCAGAAGGATCGTTGCAGAGAGCAGAGGTTGGAGACTGGGGTGCAGAAGGATCGTTGGTGCGAGCAGAATATGGAGACAGGGGTCTAGAAGGACTGCTGGAGAGAACAGAGGTTGGAGTCTGAGATGCGGAAGGACCATTGCAGAAAGTAGAGGTTGGAGACTGTGTTTCAGAAGGATCCTACAGAGAGCAGAGTTTGGACACTGAGGTTCAGAAGGACTGTTGCAGGAAGCAGAGGTTGGAGATTGGGGCGCAGAAGTACTTTTGCAGAAAACAGAGGTTCGATTCAGAGGTGCAGAAGGACTTTTACAGAGAGCAGAGGTTGGAGACTGGTGTGCAGAATGACTGACACATAACGCAGAGTTTGGAGACTCTGGTGTAGAAGGACTGTTACAGAGAGCAGAGGTTGGAGACTGCAGTACAAAAGGACTGTTACAGAGAGCAGAGGTTGAAGACTGGGGTGCAGAGGTATTGTTGCAGAGAGCAGAAGTTGCAGACTGAGGTGCAGAAAGAGTGTTACAGAGAGCAGAGTTTGGAGACTCTGGTACAGAAGGACTGATACAGAAAGCAGAGGTTGAAGACTGGGGCGTAGAAGGACTGTTTCAGGGAGCAGAGTTTGGAGACTGGGTTGGAGAAGGACTGTTGCAGACAGCAGATATTGGAGACTGAAGTGCAGAAGGAATGTTGCAGAGAGCAGAATTTAGAGACTGGGTTGCATATGGACTATTGCAGAGAGCAGAGGATGGAGACTGGGGTGCACAAAGCCTGATACAGACAGCAGTGTTTCGAGAATGTGGTGCAAAAGGACTGATACAGAAAACAGAGGTTGGAGAATGTGATGCAGAAAAACCCTTACAGAGAACAGAGTTTGGAGACTGAAGAACAGAAGGACTGTTACAGAGAGCAGAGGTTGAAGTCTGGGGTGCAGAATGAATGATACATAACGCAGAGTTTGGAGACTCGGGTGCAGACGGACCGTTACAGAGAGCAAAGTTTAGAGACTGTGTTGGAGAAGGACCCTTACAGAGAACAGAGGTTGAAGACTGCGGTACAGAAGAACTGTTGTTGAGAACAAGGTTGGAGACTCGGGTGCAGAGGAACCATTGCAGAGAGCAGTGCTTAAAGACTGCAGTACAGAAGGACTGTTACAAAGAGCAGAGGTTGGAGACTGAGGTGGAGAAGAACTGTTGCAGAGAGTAGAGATTGCAGAGTGAGTTGCAGAAAGACTGTTACAGAGAGCAGAGTTTGGATACTGTGGTGCGGAAGGACTGATACAGAAAGCAGAGGTTGGAGACTGGGGTGAAGATGGACCCTTACAGAGAACAGAGGTTGAAGACTGCTGTACAGAAGAAGTGTTTTTGAAAACAAGGTTGGAGACTGGGGTGCAGAGGGACCATTGCAGAGAGCAGAGGTTAGAGACTGGGGTACAGAATGATCTTACAGAGAGCAGAATTTTGAGACTGGGTTGCACAAAGACTGTTGCAGAATAGACGTTGGAGACTGGGGTGCAGAAGGATCGTTGAAGAGAACAGATTATTGAGACTGGGGTATAGAAAGACTGTTCCAGAGAGCAGAGGTTGGAAACTGGGGTGCAGAAGGACTGTTGCAGAGAGAAGTTGTTGAAGACTGAGGTGCAGAAGGACTCTTTCAGAGAGCAGAGTTTGGAGACTGGGGTGCAGAAGGACTGATACAGAGAGCAGAGGTTGGAGACTGAGGTGCAGAAGGAAAGTTACAGAGAGCAGAGCTTGGAGACTGGGGTGCAGAAAGACTGATACCGAAAGCACAGATGGGAGACTGGTGTCAAAAAGGATCGCTAGAGAGAGCAGAGGTACGAGACTGCAGTAAAGAAGGACTATTACACAGAGCAGATGTTGAAGACTGTGGTACAGAAGGGCTGTTGCAGAGAACAGAAGTTGGAAACTGGGGTGCATAAGGACCGTTGCTGAGAGCAGAGGTTAGAGACTGATGTGCAGAAGGATTGTTACAGAGAGTAGAGTTTGGAGACTTTGGTGCAGAAGGATCTTTCACAGATCTTAGGTTGGGGACTGGGGTAAAGAAGCACTGTTGCAGAGAGCTGAGTGCGGAGACTTGGGTGCAGAAGGATCGTTGCAGAGAGAAGAGGTTAAAGTCTGTGGTTTAGAAGGATTGTTGCAGAGAGCAGAGGTTGAAGACTGAGGTGCAGAAGGACTGTTACAGAGAACAGATTTCGGAGTCTGGGGTGTAAGACTGATACAGAAATCAGATGTTGGAGGCTGGGGTGCAGAATGATTGATGCAGACAGTAGAGGTTGGAGACTAAGTTGCAGAATGACTGTTGCAGAGAGAAGAATTTGGAGACTTAGGTGCAGAAGGACTGTTACAGAGAGCAGACTTTGGAGACTGGGATGCAGAAGGACTCTTACAGAGAACAGAGTTTGAAGACTGTGGTACAGTAGAACTGTTTTGGAGAACAGAGTTTGGAGACTGGGGTGCAGAATGACCGTTGCACATTGCAGAGTTTGGATATTTGGGTGTAGAAGGCCTGTTAAAGAGAAAAAAGTTTGGAGACTGGGGTGCACAAGGACTGGTACAGTGAGCAGAGTTTGGAGACTGGGTAGTAGAAGGATTTTACAGAGAGCAGAGTTTTGAGACTGACATTCAGAAGGAGTGTTACATAGAACAGAGTTTGGAGACTGGGGTGCAGAATAATCACTCCAGAGAGCAGAGATTGTAGACTGGGGTGCAGAACGCTTGTTACAGATTGCAGAATTTGGAGAAGGGGTGCAGTAGGACTGTTACGGAGAGCAGAGTTTGGGGATTGGGTTGCAGAAGGATCTTACAGACAGCAGAGGTTGGAGACTGAGGTGAAGAAGGACTGTTACAGAGAGTAGAGTTTGGAGACTGAGGTGCAGAAAGACTAATGCAGAAAGTAGAGTTTGGAGACAGAGGTACAGAAGGACTGTTGAAGAGCAGAGGTTTTAGATTGGGGTGCAGAAGGACTGTTACAGAGAGCAAAATTTTAAGTCTGAGTTTCATAAAGACTGTTACATAGAGCAGAGGTTGGAGACTGAAGAACAGAAGGATTGTTACACAGAGCAGAGGTTGGAGAGTGGGGTGCAGAAGGACAGTTACAAACAGCACAGTTTTGAGACTGGGGTAAAGAAGAAATGTTGCAGAGAGCTGAGGTTGGAGACTGTGGTGCAGAAGGTTTCTTGCAGAGAGCAGATTTTAGAGACTGGGGTGCAGAAGGACCCTTACCGAGAACAGAGGTTGGATACTGCAGTACATGAAGACTGTTACAGGGATCAGAATTTGGAGACTGGGGTGCAGAATAACTGTTGTAGAGAACAGAGTTTAGAGAGTGGTGTGCTGGTCGACCATTGCAGATAGCAGAGGTTGGAGACTGGGTTTCAGAAGGATTCTACAGAGAGCAGAGTTAGAACACTGAGGTGCAGAACGACTGTTGCAGAGAGCAGAGGTTAAAGATTGGGGCACAGTAGGACTGTTGCAGAAAGCAGAGTTTGGAGTCTGAGGTGCAGAAGGACTGTTAATGAGAGCAGAGTTTAGAGACCGGGGTGCAGAAGGACTGATACAGAAAGCAGAGTTTGGAGACTGGTGTGCAGAAAAACCATTACAGAGAGCAGAGTTTTGAGACTGAAGTACAGAAGGACGGTTACAGAGAGCAGAGTTTGGAGACTGGGGTGGAAAAAGACGGTTGTAGAGAGCAGATTTTGGAGACTGCGGTGCAGACGGACTGTTGCAGAGAGCAGAGGTTGCAGAGTGAGGTGCAGAAGGACTGTTACAGAGAGCAGAGTTTAGAGACTGTGGTGAAGAAGGACTGATAAAGAAAGCAGAGGTTAAAGACTGGGGTGAAAAAGGACTGTTGCAGAAAGCAGAGGATGGAAATTGGGGTGCAGAAGGACCGTTACAGAGACCAGAGTTTGGAGACTGTGGTATAGAAAAACTGTTGCAGAGCTCAGAGTTTGGAGACTGGGTGCAGAAGGAATGTTAAAGAGAGCACAGGTTGGAGACTGAGGTGCAGAAGGATAGATACAGAGAGCAGAGTTTTGAAACTGAGGTTTAGAAGAACTGATACAGAAAGCAGAGTTTGGACACTGGGGTGCAGAAGGACCGTTACGGAGAGCAGAGATTGGAGACTGTGGTACAGAAGGACTGTTACAGAGAGCAGATGTTGGAGTCTGGGAGCAGAAGGACTGTTGCACAGGACAGAGGTTGGAGACTGGGGTGCCGCAGGACACTTGAAGAAAGCAGAGGTTAAAGACTGGAGTGGAGAAGGAATGTTTCAGAGAACAGAATTTGGAAACTAGAGTACAGAGTAATCTTACAGAGACCAGAGTTTGGAGACTGGTGCAGAAGGACTGTTGCACACAGCAGAGATTGGAGACTGAGGTGTAGAAGTCCTGTTACATAGAGTATTGAGACTGGGGTGCAGGACGATTGTTAAAAGGAGCAGAAATTGGAGACAGGGATGCAGTAGAATCATTGCAGAGAGCAGAGGTTGGAGATTGGGGTGCAGAAGGACTGTTGCAGAGAGCAGAGTTTGGAGACTGGGGTACAGAAGGACTGTTACAGAGAGCAGAGGTTGGAAACTAGGGTTCAGATGGATCTTACAGAGAGCAGAGTTTGGAGATTGGGGTGCAAAAAGACTTTTACAGAGTTCAGGGTTTAAAGACTGGGTTTAAGACGGATCGTACAGAGAGCAGAGTTGGGAGACTGAGGTGCAGAAGAACTGTTACAAAGAGCAGAGTTATGAGACTGGGATACAGAAGGGTCGTTGAAGAGAGTAGAGTTTTCAGACTGAGGTGTAGAAGAACTTTTGCAGAGAGCAGAGGTTGGAGACTGGGGTGCAGAAGGACTGTTGCAGAGAGCAGATGTTGATAACTAGGGTGCAGAAAGACAGTTGTAGAGAGCAGAGGTTGAAGACTGGGGTGCAGAAAGACTGTTACAGAGAGCAGATGTTGGAGACTGAGGTGCGGAAGTCCTGTAACAGAGAGCAGAAGTTGGAGATTTGGATGCAGAAGGACTGTTACAGAGAGCAGGGGTTGGATAATGGTGTGCAGAAGGATCTTACAGAGAGCAGAATTTGGAGACTGTGTTGAAGAAGGACTGTTACAGAAATCAGAGATAGGAGACTGGGGTGCAGTAGGATCATTGCAGAGAGCAGAGGTTGGAGACTGGAGTGCAGAAGTATCATTGCAGACAGCAGATTTTGCAGACTGGGGTACAGAAGGCCTGCTACAGAAAGAAGAGTTTGGAGACTGGCGTGCAGAAGGCCTGTTACAGAGAGGAAAGGTTGGAGACTGGGGTGCAGAAGGACTGTTATAGAGAGCAGAGGTTGGAGACTGGGTTGCTGAAGAATCTTACAGAGAGTAGAGTTTGGAGACTGCAGTACAGAAAGACTGTTACAGTGAGCATATGTTGGAGACTAGGGTACAGAAGGAGTGTTCCAGAGAGCAGATGTTGGAAACTGTGGTTCAGAATGACTGTTGCAGAGAAGAGAGGGTAGAGAATGGGGTGTAGAAGGACGGTTGCAGAGAGCAGAGGTTGGAGACTGAGGTGCAGAAGGATTGTTATAGAGAGCAGAGTTTGGAGACTAGAGTGCAGAAGGATCTTACAGAGAGCAGAGGTTGGAGACAGGGGTGCAGAAGTACTTTTGCAGAGAGCAAAGGTTGGAGACTGAGGTGCAGAAGGACTGTTATAGAGAAGAGGTTGGAAATGGGGAGAAGAAGGATAGTTACAGAGAACAGAGGTTGGAGACTCAGGTGCAGCAGTACTGTTGCAGAAAGCAGAGGTTGGAGACTGTGGTGGAGAAGGAATATTACTGGGAGCAGAGTTTTGAAACTGTGGTGCAGAAGGATATTACAGAACGCAGGTTGGAGACAGGGATTCAGAAGAACTTTTGCATAGAGCAGATGTTGGAGACTGGGGTGCAGAAGGATCTTTGCAGAGAACAGAGATTGGAGACTGGGGTGCAGAAGGATCATTGCAGACAGCAGAGGTTAGAGACTGGGGAGCAGAAGGACTCTTACAGAGAGAAGAGTTTGGAGACTGAGGTGCAGAAGAATCGTTGCTGAGAGCAGAGTTTGGAGACTGAGCTGCAAAAGGACTGTTGCAGAGATCAGAGTTTGGAGACTGAGGTGCAAAAGGACTGTTACAGAGAGTAGAGGTTGGAGAATGGGATGCAAAAGGCCTGTTACAGTGAGCAGAGGTTTGAGACTAGG
Organism: Ictidomys tridecemlineatus; assembly: GCF_052094955.1. Lineage (NCBI taxonomy): Eukaryota > Metazoa > Chordata > Mammalia > Rodentia > Sciuridae > Ictidomys > Ictidomys tridecemlineatus. The sequence goes on from NW_027522960.1 coordinate 16,484, forward strand.
TTGAAGAAGATCTGTTACAGAGAGCAGAGTTTTTAGACAAGGTTGCACCAGGATCTTACAGAGAGCAGAGGTTGTAGACCAAGGTGCAGCAGGACTGTTACAGAGAGCAGATGTTGGAGACTAGGGTGCAGAAGGATCGTTGCAGAGAATAGAGTTTTCAGACTGAGGTGCAGAAGGAATTTTGCAGAGAGCAGATGTTGAAGACTGGCTTGCACAAAGACTGTTGTAGAGAGCAGAGTTTGTAGACTGAGGTGCAGAAGCACTGTTACAGAGAGAAGAGGTTGGAGAATGGGGTGCAAAAGGCCTGTTACAGAGAGCAGAGGTTGGAGACTGGGGTGCAGAAGGACTCTTACAGAAAGCAGAGTTTGGAGACAGGGTTGCAGAAGAATCTTACAGAGAGCAGAGTTTGGAGACTGAGGTATAGCAGGACTGTTACAGAGAGCTGAGGTTGGAGACTGGGGTGCAGAAGGATGGTTTCATAGAACAGAGTTTTCAGACTGCGGTGCAAAAGGACTGTTGCAGAGAGCAGAGTTCGGAGACTGAGGTGCAGAAAGACTATTACAGAGGGCAGAGGTAGGAGACTGTGGTGGAAAACGACGGATACAGAAAGCAGGGGTTGGATACGGGGCTGCATAAAGACCCTTACAGAGAACAAAGTTTGGAGACTGTGGTACAGAAGGACTGTTACAGAGAGCAGAGGTTGGAGACTTGGGTGCACAAGGACTTATACAGAAAGCAGAGGTTGGATACTGGTGTGAAGAAGGACTGTTACAGAGAGCATATTTTGGAAACCGCAGTACACGAGGACTGTTACAAAGAACAGAGTTTGGAGAAAGGGTGCAGAAGGTCTGATACACAGGTCACAGTTAACAGACTGGGTTGCAGAAGGATCTTACAGAGAGCAGATTTTGGAGACTGAGGAGCAGAAGCACTGTTACAGAGAGAAGTGGTTGGAGACGGAGGTGCAGAAGGACCGTTGCAGAGAGCAGACTTGAAGACTGAGGTGCAGAAGGATCGATATAGAGAGCAGCGGTTGGAGACTTGGGTGCAGAAGAACTGATACAGAAAGCAGAGGTTGGAGACTCGGGTGCAGAAGGACCCTTACAGAGAGCAGAGGTTGGAGACTGCAGTACAGAAGGACTTTTACAGGGAGCAGAGTTTGGAGACTGTGGTGAAAAACGACGGATACAGAAAGCAGATGTTAAATACTGGGGTGCATAAGGACCCTTACAAAAGACAAAGGTTGGAGACTGTGGTACAGAAGGGCTGTTACAGAGAGCAGAGGTTGGAGATTGGGGTGCAGAATAACTGTTGCAGAGAACAGAGGTTGGAGACTGGGGTGAAGAAGGTTCATTAGGGCGAGCAGAGTATGGAAACTGGGGTGTAGAAGGACTGTTGCAGAGAGCAGAAGTTGAAGACTGGGGTGTAGAAAAAAATTTGCAGAATCAGATGTTGGAAACTTTGGTGTTGAAGGACTGTTGCATAGAGCAGAGGTTGGATACTGGGGTGCAGAAGGATAGTTAAAGAGAGCAGAGGTTGGAGACTGGAGTGCAGAAAGGTCGTTGCAGAGAGCAGAGGTTGCAGACAGGGGTGCAGAAGGATAGTTGCAGAGAGAAGAGTTTGGAGACTGTGGCACAAAAGGATAATTAAAGAGAGCAGAGTTTGGAGATTACAGTGAAGAGAGCAGAGGTTAAAGAATGGGTTGCAAAAGGATCTTACACAGAGCCGAGGTTGTAGACTGAGGTACAGAAGGACTGTTACAGAGAGCAGAGGTTGGAGACTGAGGTGTAGAAGGTTCGTTGCAGTGAGCAGAGTTTTCAGACTGAGGTGCAGAAGGACTGTTACAGAGAGCAGAGGTTTTAGCCTGGGGTGCAGAAGGCTTGTTACAGAGAGCAGAGGTTGGAGACTGGGGTGTAGAAGGACTGTTGCAGGGAGTAGAGGTTGAATATTGGCGTCCAGAAAGACTGTTGTCGAGAGAAGAGGTTGGAGACTGGGGTAGAGAAGGACTGCTGCAGAAAGTAGAGGTTGGAGACTGAGGTGCAGAAAAACTGGTACAGAGAGCAGAGTTTGAAGACTGGGGTGCAGAAGGACTTATACAGAAAGTAGACGTTGGTGACCTGGGTGCAGAAAAAATGTTGCAGATACCTGAGGTTGATGAGGGGGTTGAGAAGGACTGTTGCAGAGAGCAGATGTTGGAGACTGGGGTGCAGAAAGGCTGTTGCAGAGAGCAGAGATTGGAAACTGGGGTGCAGAAGAACTATTGCAGAGAGCAGAGGTTGCAGACTGAGGTGCAGAAGGACTGTTACAGGGAGCAGAGTTTGGAGAATGTGGTGCAGAATTACTGATACAGAAAGCAGAGGTTGGAGACTGGGGTGCAGAAGAAACCTTACAGAGAACAGAGGTTGGAGACTGCGGTACAGAAGGACTGTTATAGAGAGCAGAGTTTGGAGACTGGGGTACAGAATAAGTGTTGTAGAGAACAGAGGTTGAAGACTTAGGTGCAGAAGGATCATTGCAGAAAGCAGAGGTTGGAGACTGGGACGCAGAAGGACTGTTTCAGAGAGCAGAGGTTTGAGTCTGAGGTGCAGAAAGTCTGTTACAGAGAGCAGATTTTAGAGACCGGGGTGCAGAAAGACTGTTGCAGAGAGCAGAGGTTGCAGAGTGAGGTGCAGAAAGACTGTTGTAGAGAACAGAGGTTGGAGACTCGCGTGCAGAAGGACCATTGCAGAAAGCAGAGGTTGGAGACAGGGTTTCAGAAGGATCTTACAGAGAGCAGAGGTTAGACACTGAGGTGCAGAAGGACTGTTGAAGAGAGCAGAAGATGGAGATTGGCAAGCAGAAAGACTGTTGCGGAGAGAGAGGTTGGAGTCTGACGTGCAGAAAGAAAGTTAAAGAGAGCAGAGGATGGAGACTGGGGTTAAGAAAAACTGATACAGAAAGCAGAGTTTGGAGATTGGGGATCAGAAGGATCCTTACAATGAGCACTGTTTGGAGACTGCAGTACAGAAGGACTGATAAAGAGATCAGAGGTTGGAGACTGGGGTCGAGAAGGACTGTGGCAGAGACCAGATTTTTGAGACTGTGGTGCAGAAAAACTGTTACAGTGAGAAGAGGTTGGAGATTTGGGTGCAAACTGCCTGTTACAAAGATCAGTGTTTGGAGACTGGGGTTCAGAAGGACTGTTGCAGAGAGCAAGGATGAAGACTGGGGTGCAGAAGGACTGTTGCAGAGAGCAGAGGTTTCACAGTGAGGTGCAGAAGGACTTTTACAGAGAGCAGAGTTTGGAGACATGGGTGCAAACGGCCTGTTACACAGATTAGAGTTTGGAGTCTGGGGTGCAGAAGGACTGTTACAGAAAGCAGAGTTTGGAGACTGGTTTTCAGAAGGATCTTACACAGAGAAGAGGTTGGAGACTGAGGTGCAGAAGGACTGTTACAGAGAGTAGATGTAGTAGACTGAGGTGCAGAAAGACCGTTGCCGAGAGCAGGGTTTGGAGACTGAGGTGCAGAAGGACTGTTGCAGAGAGAAGAGGTTGGAGACTGGGTTCCTGAAGAATCTTACAGTGAGCAGAGGTTGGAGACTGAGGTTCAGATGGACTGTTACAGAGAGCAGTGATTGGAGACTGGAGTGCAGAAGGATGTTGGAGAGCAGGGGTTTCAGACTGAGGTGCAGAAACACTGTTACAGAGAGCAGAGGTTGGAGGCTGAGGTGTAGAAGGACTGTTACAGAGAGCAGAGTTAGGAGACTGAGGTGCAGAAGGCCTTTACAGAAAGCAGAGGTTGGAAATTGGGGTGCAGAAGTACCGTTACAGAGAGCAAAGTTTGTAGACTGTGGTATAGAAGGACTGTTACAGAGAGCAGAGATTGGAGACTGGGGTCCAGAAGGACTGTTACAGAGAGCACAGGTTGCAGACTGAGCTGCAGAAAGATCTTGGAGAGCAGAGGATTCAGATTGAGGTGCAGAAGGACTGTTACAGAGAGCAGAGGTTGGAGACTGAGGTGTAGAAGGACTGTTACAGAGAGCAGAGGTTGAAGACTGGGGTTCAGAAAGACTGATACAGAAAGCAGAGATTGGAGACTGGGGTGCAGAAGGACCTTTACAGAGAGCAGATGTTGGAGACTGCGTTACTTATGGACTGTTACAGAGAGCAGATATTGGAGACTGGGGAGCAGAAGCACTGTTGCAGAGGACAGATGATGGAGACTGGGGTGCCCCAGGACTCTTGCAGGAAGCAGAGGTTGGAGCCTGGGGTGGAGAAGGAATATTAAAGAGAGAAGAGTTTGGAAACCGGAGTGCAGGAGGATCTTACAGAGAGAAGATGATGGAGACTGTGGTGCAGTAGGACTGTTGAAGTGAGCAGAGTTTGGAGACTGGGGTGCAGAAGGACTGTTGCAGAGAGCAGATGTTGGAGTCAGGGATCTAGAAGGACTGTTTCAGAGAGCAGAGGTTGGAGACTTATGTACAAGAGAATTGGTGAAGAGAGCAGAGGTTGGAGACTGGTCTTCAGAAGGACTTTTACAGAGAGCAGATTTTTTAGACTGGGATGATGAAAAATCCTACAGAGAGCAGAGGTTGGAGACTGAGGTGCAGAAAGACTGTTACAGAGAGTAGAGATTTGAGACTGAGTTGAAGAAGGAACGTATCAGAGTACAGAGCTTGGAAACTGAGGTGCAGAAGAATTGTTATAGAGAGCAGAGTTTGGAGACTGGGGTTCAGAAAGACAGTTGAAGAAAGCAGATGTTGGAGACTGGAGTGCAGAAGAACTTTTGTAGAGAGTAGACTTCTGAGACTGGGGTGCAGAAGGACTGTTGCAGAGAGCAGAGGTTGGAGACTGAGGTGCAGAAAGAGTGTTACAGAGAGCAGAGGTTGGAGACTGGGGTGCAGAAGTACTAACACAGAGAGCAGAGATTTAAGTCTAGGGTGCAGAAAGACCATTACAGAGAGCAGAGGTTGGATACTTCAGTACAGGAGGACTGTTACAGAGAGCAGAGTTTGGAGACTGGAGTGCAGCAGGACTGTAGCAGAGAGCAGATGTTGGTAACTAGGGTGCAGAAGGACTTTTGCAGAGAGCAGAGTTTTCAGACTGGGGTACAGAAGGACTGTTGCGCAGAGCAGATTTGGAGACTGGGGTGCAGAAGGATTGTTACATAGAGCAGAGGTTTGAAACAAGGGTGCAGAAGGATCTTACAGAGATTAGAATTTGGAGACTGAGTTGCAGAAGGACTGTGTTAGAGATCAGAGGTTGGAGACTGGGTTGAAGTAGGATCATTGCAGAGAGCAATGTTTGGAGACTGGGGTGCAGAAAGATCGTTGCAGAGAGCAGAGGTTGGAGACTGGGTTTCAGAAGGCCTGCTATAGACAGCAGAGTTTTGAGACTGGCGTGCAGAAGGCCTGTTACACAGTGGAGAGGTTGGAGACTGGGGTGCAGAAGGACTGTTACAGAGATCAGAGTTTGGAGACTGGGTTGCTGAAGGCACTTACAGACAGCAGAGTTTTGAGAATGAGGTGCAGGTTGACTGTTACAGAGAGCAGTGGTTGGAGACTGCGGTGCAGAAGAATCTTAGAGAGCATAGGTTTCAGACTGAGGTGCAGAAGGACTGTTACACAGAGCAGAGTTTAGAGACTGAGGTGCAGAAGGACTGTTACAGAAAGAAGAAGTTGGAAATTGGGGTGCAGAAGGACTGATTTCAAAAGCAGAGTTTGGAGACTGGGTTGCAGAAGGACCGTTACAAGAGCAGAGGTTGGAGACTGCGGTACATAAGGACTGTTACAGATAGCAGATGTTGGAGACTGGGGAGCAGAAGTACTGTTACAAATGACAGAGGTTGGAGACTGGGGTGCTGTAGGACCCTCGAAGAAAGAAGAGGTTAGAGACTGCGGTGGAGAAGGAATGTTAGACAGAGCAGATTTTGGAAACTTGCATGCAGAAAGATCTTACAGAGAGCAGAGGTTGGAGACTAAGGTGCCGAAGGACTGTTACAGAGAGCATAGTTTGATGACTGGGGTGCAGAAGAACTGTTATAGAGAGCAGACTTTGAAGACTCGGGTTAAGATGGATCTTACAAAGAGCAGAGTTTGGAGACTGGGGTGCAAAAGGACTGTTGCAGAAAGCAGAGGTTGGAAATTGGGGTGCAGAAGGACCATTACAGAGACCAGAGTTTGGAGACTGCGGTATAGAAAAACTGTTACAGATCGCAGAGGTTGGAGACTGGGTGCAGAAGAAATGTTACAGAGAGCACAGGTTGGAGACTGGGGTGCAGAATTTCTGATACAGAAAGCAGAGGTTGGAGACTGGGGTGCAGAAGGACCGTTACAGAGAGAAGAGTTTCAAGACTGCGGTACAGAATGACTGTTACAGAGAGTAGAGAGTGGCGACTGGGGTGCAGAAGGAGTTTTGCAAAGAACAGAGTTTGGAGATTGAGGTGCAGAAGGATAGATACAGAGAGCAGAGGTTTGAGACTGAGGTTTAGAAGGACTGATACAGAAAGCAGAGTTTGGAGACTGGGGTCAGAAGGACCATTACGGAGAGCAGTGTTTGGAGACTGCGGTACAGACGGACTGTTACAGAGAACAGATGTTGGAGACTGGGAGCAGAAGTACTGATGCACATGACAGAGGTTGGAGACTGGGGTGCCACAGGACACTTGTAGAAAGCGGAGGTAAAAGACTGGGGTGGAGAAGGAATGTTTCAGAGAACATTTCAGAGAGTTTGGAAACTAGAGTACAGAATGATCTTACAGAGACCAGAGTTTGGAGATGTGGTGCATAAGGACTGTTGCACACAGCAGAGATTGGAGACTGAGGTGTAGAAGTCCTGTTACATAGAGTAGAGTTTTGAGACTGGGGGACAGGAGGATCGTTGAAAGTAGCAGAAATTTGAGACAGGGGTGCAGTAGGATCATTGAAGAGAGCAGAGGTTGGAGACTGGGGTGCAGAAGGACTGTTGCAGAGAGCAGATTTTAGAAACTGGGTTTCAAAAAGACTGTTACAAAGAGCAGAGGTCTGTGACTGAGGTGCAGAAGGACTGTTACAAAGAGCAGAGTTTGGAGACTGGGGTACCGAAGGACTGTTACAGAGAGCAGAGGTTAAAAACTGAGGTTCAGATGGATATTACAGAGAGCAGAGTTTGGAGACTGGGGTGCAAAAGGACTGTTACAAAGTGCAGAGTTTAAAGACTGGGTTTAAGACGGATCATACAGAAAGCAGATTTTGGAGACTGGGGTGCAGAAGGACTGTTACAGAGAGCAGAGGTAGGAGACTGGGGTGCAGAAGGGTCGTTGCAGAGAGTAGAGTTTTCAGACTGAGGGGTAGAAAAACTTTTGCAGAGAGCAGATGATGGAGACTGGGGTGCAGAAAAACTGCTGCAGAGAGCAGATGTTGGTAACTAGGGTACAGAAAGACTGTTGTAGAGAGCAGAGGTTGGAGACTGGGGTGCAGAACGACTGTTACAGAGAGCAGATGTTGGAGAATGAGGTGGGGAAGTCCTGTAACAGAGAGAAGAGGTTGAAGATTTAGATGCAGAAGGACTGATACAGAGAGCAGAGGTCTGATACTGGGGTTCAGAAGAATCTTACAGAGAGCAGAATTTGGAGACTGTGTTGCAAAAGTACTGTTACAGAAATCAGGTAGGAGACTGGGATGCAGTAGGATCATTGCAGAGAGCAGAGGTTGGAGGCTGGAGTGCAGAAGTATCGTTGCAGAGAGCAGATTTTGGAGACTGGGTTGCAGAAGGCCTGCTACAGAAAGAAGAGTTTGGAGACTGGCGTGCAGAAGGCCTGTTACAGAGAGGAGAGGTTGGAGACTGGGGTGCAGAAGGACTGTTATAGAGAGCAGAGGTTGGAGACTGGGTTGCTGAAGAATCTTACAAAGAGTAGAGTTTGGAGACTGCAGTACAGAAAGACTGTTACAGTGAGCATATGTTGGAGACTAGGGTACAGAAGGAGTGTTCCAGAGAGCAGATGATGGAAACTGTGGTTATGAATGACTGTTGCAGAGAACAGAGGTTAGAGAATAGGGTGTAGAAAGACGGTTGCAGAAAGCAGAGGTTGGAGACTGAGGTGCAGAAGGACTGTTACAGAGAGCAGAGTTTGGAGACTAGGGTTCAGAAGGATCTTACAGAGAGCAGAGGTTGGAGACAGGGGTGCAGAAGTACTTTTGCAGAGAGCAGAGGTTGGAGACTGTGGTCCAGAAGGATCTTACAGAGCATAGAGTTTGGAGAACTTGGTGCAGAAAGACTGTTGCATAGAGCAGAGGTTGGAGACTGGGGTGCACAAGGACTGTTACAGAGAGCAGAGGTTGGAGACTGTGGTGCAGAAGGATCTTACAGAGAGTAGAGGTTGGAGACTGGTGTGCAGAAGGACTGTTGCAGAGAGCAGAGGTTGGAGACTGGGGTGCAGAAGGACTGTTACAGATAGCACAGTTTTGAGGCTGGGTTGCAGAAGGATCATACAGAGAGCATTTTGCAGACAGAGGTGCATAAGGAGTGTTACAAGAGCAGAGGTTTAAGACTGGGATGCAGAAAGACTGTTGCAGAGAGCAGCGTTTTCAGACTTAGGTGCATAAGGACTGTTGCAGAGAGCAGATGTTCGATCCTGGTGTTCAGAAGGACTGTTACAGAGTGCAGAGTATGGAGACTGGGGTGCAGAAGGCCTTTTACAGAGAGCAGAGGTCTGAGACTGAGGTGCAGAAGGATTGTTGCAGAGAACAGAGTTTGCAGACTGACTTGCAGAAGGATTGTTTCAGAGAGCAGAGTTTGGAGACTGGGTTGCAGAAGGACTGTTGCAGAGAGCAGATGTTGGAGACTGAGTTGCGTAAGTCCTGTTACAGAGAGCAGAGTTTAGAGACTCGGTTGCAGAAGGACAGTTTCAGAGAGCCGAGGTTAAATACAGGGGTGCAGAAGGCCTGCTATAGAGTTCAGAGTATTGAGGCTGGCGTGTAGAAGGCCTGTTACAGAGAGGAGAGGTTGGGGACTAAGGTGCAGAAGGACTGTTACAGAGAGCAGAGTTTGGAGTTTGGTTTGCTGAAGTAACTAACAGAGAGTAGATTTTGGAGAATGAGATGCAGATGGACTGTTACATAAAGCAGTGGTTGGAGACTGAGGTGCAGAAGAATCGTGGAGAGCAGAGGTTTCACACTGAGGTGCAGAAGGACTGTTACAGAGAGCATAAGTTGTAGTCTGAGGGCCAGAATGACTATTACAGAAAGAAGAGGTTGACAATTGGGGTGCAGAAGGACCGTTACAGAGAGAAGAGGTTGGATACTGCGGTACAGAAGGATTGTTACAGAGAGCATAGATTTGAGACTGGGGTGCAGAAGAAATGTTTCAGAGAGAAGAGGTTGAAGAATGAGGTGCAGACGGACTGTTACAGAGAGCAGAGTTTGGAGACTGGGTGGCAGAACGACTGATACACAAAGCAGAGTTTGGAGACTGGTGTGCGGAACGACCGTTACAGAGAGCACAATTTAGAGACTGCGGTATAGAAGAACTGTTACAGAGAGCAGAGTTTGGAGACTGGGGTGCAGAAGGATCTCACAGAGAGCAGAGTTTGGATACTGCGTGAAGAAGGACTGTTGCAGAGAGCACAGGTTGGAGACTGGGTCAGAATGATTGTTTCAGAGAGAAGAAGTTGAAGACTGGGGTGAAGAAGGCCTGTTACAGAGAGCAGAGGTTGGAGACTGGGGTTCTGAAGGTCTTTTACAGAGAGCAGAGGTTGGAGACTGGGGTGCAGAAGGACTGATACAGATAGCACAGTTTATAGACTGGGGTGCAGAATGATATTATAGAAAGCAGAGTTTGGAGACTGAGGATCAAAGGAATGTTATAGAGAGCAGAGTTTTGAGACTGGGTGGCAGAATGATTGTTGAAGAGAGCATAGTTTTCAGACTTAGGTGCAAAAGGACTGTTGTAGAGAGCAGATGTTCAAGAGTGGTGTGCAGAAGGACTCTTTCAGAGAGCAGAACTTTAAGACTAGGGTGCAGAAAGATTCTTGCAGGTAGCAGAGGTTGGAGACTGGGGTGCAGAAGGCCTGTTACAGATACCACAGTTTGGAGACTGTTGTACAGAAGGATATTATATTATAAAGAGCAGAGTTTGGAGACTGAGGTGTAGAAGGACTGTTACAGAGAGCAGAGGTTGAAGACTGGGGTTCAGAATGATTTTTGCAGAGAGCAGAGTTTTCAGACTGAGGTGCAGAAAGAGTGTTGCAGAGAGCAGACGTTTGCGACTGGGGTGCAGAAGGAGTGTTTCAGAGAGCAGAACTTGGAGACTGTGTTGGAGAAGAATGTTGCAGGGAGCAGAGGTTTGAGACTGCGGTGCATAAGGACTGGTATAAGAGCAGAGGTTTTAGACTGGGGTGCAGAAGGCCTGGTACAGAGAGCAGATCTTTGACACTGTTGTACAGAATAATTGCTGATAGCTGGTGATACTCCTTCTGGACACCTTCTTTTCTGCACAGTCCATCAGGCCCTCTCTCCTCACCCTGCTCTCTTTTGGCTTTATGAGCACCTGTGACTTTCACAGTCACTCTAAGCCATGACTCCCAGGCCTATCTCCTGGGAATCTGTCCGGCTGCCTCATGGAATCTCCTCGGGGAGACCCCGCAGGTACCCAGACTCCAGGCCCAACCTCCTTTCCTCCTTTCCTCTCCCCAGACAAGCTCCTTCTCATTTTTTTTTTATCTTTTAATGAGTAATACCACTGCCACTCAGCTACCCCACATACCAGGTCCCCTCTTGTGTCCTCATCTCCAGGACTTTAATGTGCTCCACCCAGGGCTCCACTTCAGAGCTTTTCCCCAATCTCCAAATGTCACATCTTCAGTTACCAGATATTTACTTTTAATCTTGTTTTGGCACCCGATTACTCTCCCAGACTACATGAAGGAATTCTAACCAAAGCACATGGACTGTAGGTACTATTATGGCTTAGAAATAAGGTATCCCCCCACCAAAAGCTCAGGATCAACCACAGTAGCAGTGTTCAGAGGTGAAATGATTAGACTGTGAGACTTGTGACTTAATCTGTGGATCCATTCATTTTGTGGGTTAATTATCTGAAAGGCCCACTGTACTGAGAGGAGTGTGGGCAGGTGGAGTGTGGCCAGGGACATGCCCTGGGGAATTACATCTTGTCCCCTGCGAACTGTCTCCTCCCGTCCCCTTCCCCGCCCCAACCTTCTGGCTGCCATGAGCTAAGAATGCTTCCCCCCTTGTTCCCTTCCACCACAGTGTCCCACCTCATCTCAGGCCAGAAGCAATGGGTCATCTGTCCCCAGACCAAACCTCCAAGCCAGGAGGCCAGAGTGCATCTCCCCCTCCAGGTTGTTCTAGTCAGGCCTGTGGTAACTGTGGCAACCCTGGACTGACCCAGAGTGTAGGTGTTATGAGTGGATTGGACCCACAGCCGTTTCCCAAATACACAGATTCTGTCATTTTCAGAGCTCAAGACATTTTCTTCTGGATGGCCTGTTTCCAGCCTGCCCTCACCTAGAATGCAGTCTACTAGTGATTATTGAGATTTTCCAGCCATCCTGGTCCTGCCCATTTGCACACCACAGCTAGCTCCTAGGCAGCCAGACCCATGGACCTCCTGCTGCCCACTGAGGAGAGAAGAGAGATTTTCTGAAGACCTTGTTAGAAGTCCACTCTTATTTTTTTTATAAAGACCACACTCAGAGAGAATGTTTCAGTCAGTCTTGCACATGCGTCTTTGAGAAATCAGACTCACAATGATTTTTGTGTTCCTCTCCCAGGCTCCAATAACCACCGCTCTACTCCCTACTTCTCTGAGATCAACTTTTTAGCTTCCACTAAGAAGTGAAAAACTGCTATTTCTCTTTATGTGTCTGGCTTATTTCACTTAATATAATGTCTCCCATGAGCTAGTTTTAAGTAGAAACTGCACAACAAATTCTTTTATGTCAGATTTAAATTTTATTCTGAAGAGATAATTCGAAATGGTCACATATGTTTATGTAGGAAAATGTTCATTAAAATATTTATAGGACTGGAGATTATGTTAATGTTTAGCCAAAGGGGAGAGATTAAGTTTATTTAAGAGAGATGTAAGCTTATTGATCATCTCAATAGATGCAGAAAAAGCATTTAACAAAATATAGCACTCCTACCTGTGAAAACAGTAGAAACACTAGTGACAGAAGGAACTTTGTAAAAGCATTGTAAAAGATATCTATGCTAAACCCAAGGAAGCATCATTCTAAGTAGAGAAAGGTTGAAAGCATTCACTCTAAAAACTGGAAGAAGACAGGGTGCCCCCACTTTCACCACTTCTATTCAACTTCATTCTTGAAATTGCCAGAGCCAATGGACAAAAGACAGAAATTAAAGGTATACAAATAGGTCAAGAAGAATTCAAATCTCACTCTTTGCTGATAGGATCATGTAATCTTCTTAATTTTTTTATTAGAGCATAATAGTTATACATAGAAGTTGGGTTGATTTGGAAAAGATCCTACATGCATGGAATCTGATTTACTCCATTCAGTCCCCACCCCCCATCTCCCTCCGCTTCCCGCCCCCATTCTACTTTCTCTACTGATCTTTCTTTGGGTCATTTATCTGTTAATTTCTGACTGGTGCTCTCTACATATACATACAGGTGCAGTACCCTGTGGTAGACTTCCATGTGCACATAACATGATCTGCGTAAGACCTTTCACATTTCCTCCCTACCCAAACCTCTCCGCCCTCTCATTCTCTTTGTACTCCACTGATCTTCCCTGTATACTTAAGATAGCCAGTCCAACCCCACTTCATCAACTTCTTTCCTCTATTTTGCTCTGGCCCTGATAATTTCAGCATTGTACAGGAATAGTTAACTTCTGCCTTTCCGAACACAGGGATCAAGATTTATGTAAAATGAGAAAAACTCTACATTGGGAAACACTGAAGGCAACACCGACTGCTTCTGCAGATGATGACTCTGCTTTGTAAATTTTTTTCTTAAAATTCGCAATGAAAATGAACTTCTTTAAAAATCCTATGTTTACATAAAAGGTAAACAGGAGTCAGAGATTACTGAGACAGTGAAAAATGACTTCACACCATGATGAGGTCGAATGCCTTTCTGTTGGCTTCTAGCAATTTTCTGGTTACTCCTACCCACAATTACCCTTGCAAATGTGTGCGGCTCCATGGGTCTGATTTCCTGAGACCAGTCCCACACGTTATAATTCTCCAGGATGCATTTTATTCGATATTATTTGCCATGTTGCTGCAGACTAACAAGCCTATTTGGGGTGCTCTCATGCCATTCTCATCATGGACTCTTTTTCTCTGTTTTGTAGCTATGACAACATTAGAAAGGAGCAATCAATCATTTGTCACTGAATTCATCTTCTTGAAATATTCCAAAAACTTCAACCTACAGGGCTGTTTCTTCCTGCTTTTTCTGGTCATTTACCATAACACTCTCCTATGGAACATGCTAATAATAGTGACCACCAAAGTCAGTCATGCTCTCCACACTCCAATGTACTCTTTCCTCAGCAATTTGAGCTTTTTGAACATTTGCTACACATCCACCACCCTCCCAGTAATGCTGGTGAACTTCTTCTGGGAGAAGAAGGCCATTTATTATGAGGGCTGCCTTTCCCAGATCTTCTTCTTGGTGACAAGTGCTGGCACAGAAGGCTTCTTACTGGCTGTGTGGCCAGTATGACTGCTGTGTGGCCACCTGCCATCCTCCTCAGTACCCAGTCATCATAAGTGTGAAGGTCTGTGTTGGCCTGGTGACTGGGTCTTGGCTGTGTGGGCTGGTGAATATGGTCACACACACGGTGCTGGCCATCACACTTACTCTGTGTTGGCCCCACCAGATCAGCCACTTTCTCTGTGACACCCCATTGCTCCTGAAGCTCTCCTGCTCAGACACCTCTGTCAACGAGTCTGCGCTAGATGTTGTCAGTGCCACCATGGGCCTGAGCCCCTGCCTCTTCACTGAAGGCTCCTACGCACTCATCATGGCGGCCATCCTGGGGATTCCCTCTGCCAGGGCAGTAGGAAAGCCTTCTCCACCTGTGCGTCCTCCCTCACTGTCGTGGTGGTCTTCTATGGAACAGGCAACTTCCACAATGACAGGCCCAGAGAAGGCTGTCCATGGACACCCTGGGCTCTGTGCTCTTCTGTGTAGTGACGCCCATGTTGAAGCTCATCATTCACAGCCTGAGATGCAACGAGGTCCAGAGTGCTCTGAGGAAGCTGGCTGGAAGACAGACTGTATAGTGTGATTAGAAGTAGATGATGGTTTCATTCTAGGAAATGTCTTAGTTGTAAAAATTTGTGAACTCTTCAGCAGCAATTACAAGAGCGCTCTCTCCGTACACAGTGTCTCATGACCACTGTGGTGCCCCTCCAACCAGGGGAAGCACACTGTGCTAAGTATGTGACACATTGTGACCTCACCTGGGTTCTCTAATCCACAGGTATTTCAGAACACTTTTATTACTTTTCTCTTCAAAAAAAGCCCATGCCCAAAGCAGTCAATCTCCTTTCCCCCAATACTGCAGCTCTAGCCAACACTAGTGAATGTGAAGTGCTATGTGCAATGTGACTTTGACTTGCATTTTCCTAATGGATCTTGATTCTAAGTTTTAAATAAACACCATTTCTGTGTTTTTCCTTCACATGTGGAAAGACCCATGTATCCACTCAAGATTCGGTGGATATTTTTTATGAAGTAATACCATATACGCCTTTTGGATCTGACTCCTTTCACTTAGGATTTTTGCAATTTTCAGTTATATTGTAGCTTGTATAAGTATTTTAGTTTATTCCTCCTTATTGTGACTGATTTCCATCTTATGAAAATACCACATTTTTTAGTTCATTTCCCACTGCATAGTAATTTTTACTTTGTGTCTGTGTGTGTGTGTCGTACTGCAGATTGAACCCGGAGCCTCGTGCACACTAAACAATGTTCTACCACTAAGCCAAAGCCCAACCCTTTTAAAAATTCTGTTTTGAGACAGGGTCTTGTAAATTTGCCCAGGTTGTCCCTGAATTTGTGATCTTCCTGCCTCAGCTTCTTGAGTAGCTAGATTACAGACCTGCCTGGTCATTTTCACTTTTTGACTAATATGAATAAGATTAGTATATATAATATGAACGTTATATATAATATGAACATTATATGAACATTCATGTACAAATCATTGGTGGACATCTTTTTTATTTATCTTGAGTTTGTAAGTAGGAGTGGAAGAGGTGGATCGTTAACTCCATATTTAACTTTCTGAAGAAGTTCCAGATAATTTTCAGACCAGTGGAACCAGCTTACCTTATTATTAAGAGTGGTAAATAAAGCTTCTGATTTCTCACTCGCTTATCAACATATCATTATCATTTCTTTTATTGTGAAGACCCTGGAATTTGTGAACTGCTTCATCAAATGTGCTTTAGCTTTGCCTTTCCCTGATGGCTAATCATTCTAAGATCTTTTAGGAGTACTGTTAATGTGTCTCTCCTAAGCATGAGTAAAACCCCATTGTATTATGGGAAATTTTAAGTTTTAGAGACTTACCTCTCTATCTAATACTTTTATTTTTATTTTTGTGCAGTAAAATACTACAAGACTTTCAAGCTTGTTGTCTTTTCTATATCTGTGCCCGAAAGAGCTGTTTGATGACTCTTTTTTTTTCCCCTACTTTTAAACTCCATAGCAAAAAATTTCTTCACCAGGTCATGAGCATCAGCAGGATCATAAAATTAAGGGGCACTAAGTCATACAGCGTTTGGTAAGGGATCAGCCATTAGCAGGAGTGGATCAGCTGAAGATAGTGAGGTTGCTTTTAACATTGTGGCTTGTGATATCTGTCCATCTGGCAAAGCATGTAACATGAAGGAAAAACTTCATATGCCGTGTGAAATCCATCCCAATAAGTGTACACCCACCCTAAGCCCTTCTCTCTTCAGCGGGAAGGGAAGGCAGTCTTGAAATTTCAGCCACCCACAACTTCTTAGCAGAAATCTCACTCTGAACTTCGCTCACCCACATCCCAGAAGAGAGAGGACACTGATCTTCTCGCTGCATGCTGGGAACAGGTGATTGCCAAGACATTAATGAATCCAACAGCGAATTAACTGCTCTCCATTGTTGCAGTTGAACTCAAGCCGTTGCCCTTGAGTTGTGTTTGCACACTGAGGAGTCCCAGAGCAGCTGCAGAGGAAAGGCTCGATGCATATTTTCAACAGGTCAGCCCCAGACCTCTATAAATGTCCATTACAGAAAAATGAATTGTGAGAGATCAGAAAATTTTGACTCTTTAATAAGGCCACAGATATGCAACAGGAAACATTCTGAATAACAGGACTGTTTTTTTGTGAATGGAGCCCAACAGCCAGTTTTACCAAGAGCTTTTTTTGCAGCCCAGGTGCTAGTATGGAGAGCAGCAAGGGCCACACCAAAACCAGAAATCTACGCCTCTCTGTGAGAGTTGCTGGTAAGTAGTTTATTTACCATCACATTTTTTAAAAACACTATCCCAGAATCAGGATATACCTACACCTGAAAAACATATTACAGAATATTGTACATATTTTCATTACCATTTTGATGGCATTTATGTAATGACCTATCGTAGCACCTTTTCTATGTGTGTCTAAGTTTCCACAATACTACTTGTATTGCCAGAGTAGAAATAACTTCAGAGGTTATCACAAAACCTGAGGGAATTAGCATGATGCCTCCAGTACTGGAAGTAAACCCAAAACATAACCAGAAACCCTGGGATGCCTAAATTCCTTAAGTGAGATGATGTGTGTGGAAAATTACTTATGATAAACAATAGATAATGCTAAGTGTTAATCCTCTGCTTTTGATGAGCAGAACAAGAAAGAATAATTTTTAGGGAGAAAGTATAGGGACACATTCCCATTATGATAAAATATAGCATAACAATAGACCTACAAATATATCTGTTTAAATAGAAATCATTATTGTAAAACAAGTTATGTTTAGAAACGTATTCATTCACTAACTAGGGGTTTTCATCTTTATCTTACAACACATGGATGCTTGGGGAGGGGAGTTGCAAGCAATTTATTAACTGTAATAAATCCCTGAAGCTTGTGAGTAATCTACTTCATACACAACCCCCCTCCTTTAGAAATATTATATTTTGGGGTCACTCATAAGTGACTTCATTCTCCGTCACCTGACTTTGAGATGATTGATTGGGAAAGAAAGATGCAGAGCTTCTTGTTCTGTGGGAACTGAGCAGATGGTCTCCATAAGGAATATGGTTAGGAGACAGGAGACACTGAGTTCCTCAGAAGCCGCTGGGCTATGCTGCCTCACTTATGCCTACAGAGGCTTTATTTTTCTCAGCAAAATATCTGCACCAGGACCACTGAACAAAAATGTCCTCTCGCCTCTGTCAAGTCTCTGTTAGATCCTTTAGGTCCCACACAGTACCTTCTTTAAAGAATCTTTTAAAAACTCTGCTCAATGGATGTACTTGACAGACCTTCTTCATTCTTCAAATCTTTACTTAGTGCACATTTACACAAGGTGTTGCCCTAGTGTTTAGAACACAATTGAGAGGCCCAACTAGGACCTGGAAAAGTGCATATTCAAGATAGAATGAGGGGCTTTGACAAGTATTAAGTGCTTTATTCCCAGAGCTGCCCAAGCAAACACTAAGGGAAAATAATGATAATTTGTAGATTACATAGAATTGTTACCAAGTTTTCTCCACATATTGAGTTCATCTTCCCATTAGATTGTAAGTTGGTTGAAAGACAGTGTCGGAGACCAGCTCCAACAGGGGGTCTCAGGAGATGGAAATGATGGTGAGGAGTCGGCGAAAGAGGGGGTGGAAAAACAACACAGACACCAAAGTAAAGGTGTTGATCCCAATCTTTACTTGTGAAGTTGATCATATATACTTTTCATTTTGACAGGCTTACAGTACTTTTTGGTTACAAAACAGGAATCATTATTCAAACAAAACAAAATATTACATAGCTACAATTAGAATAGAAGAATGTATCTTGGCTTCTGCATAAGCAAGCATTTGTACTTTCAGTTCAAGTTTTGCTTTGAGCTGTTTCTGCTTAGTTAACTTTTAATAATAGTTACAAATGTCCCAAACTATTGGCCTAAACCTTGACTATTCTTTCTTGACTTACTGACTGGAACCGGTGCCATGGTTATGGCAAGTAGTTGATCTGTTATTATTTGTAATAAAACAAAAGTAAGAGCACAAACCATTGTGCACAGGAACAAGAACAAGTTGCCCAGTACTAAGCACTAATCTATCTTCTTAACATTAATTTTCATTCTCTAGATTTTAATTTAATTTCTCAAAAACTTCCTTGACAGGAATACAGGGAGTTTTTCTTTAGACATTACCAATTTACACTCCACAGCTGAATCATTGCATTTAGAGCAAACAGATCTATGCTTTAGAAGTAGTTGCATTAATTGGGAAAGTCATGATTTTTCCTATATACTTAATGGTCATATGAGAAATCAAAACTATACTTATTAAAGGAATACAAAAACAAATCAACCTATTCCCAGGAAAATACTGCACTCCTCCAGAGGATGGACGCCTTGCACCATCCACCTCAGTAGGGCCTTGCCATTGCCTGTGTCAGGGGAGTGGTGCAGCAGGACAGGGATCAGATCTTATACTCTTTGGGTTTCTTAGTAGATGTGGCTTAGGACTAAATTAGACCCTGTAAAGGAACAAAATTGGTTTGAATTGAAACTAACCACTACCAAGAAAAGAAATTTTAAAATTCTAAATGGAAAAGAGAATTTTTTATTTTGAAGAATTTTATAACTAGAAGGCTCTGACATATCATAAGAGGTAATAATTTGTCTTCTCTTTCCCCTTTATGCTAGAAGAAGCACAGGTGAAATAAAAAGAACTGAAAGAGCTGGCACAGTAGTGCACGCATGTAACCCAGCAGCTCAGGAGGCTGAGGCAGGAGGATAGTGAGTTCAAAGACAGCCTCAGCAAAAACAAGGCACCAAGAAACTCAGTGAGACCCTGTCTCTAAATAAAATATAATATAGGGCTGGGGATGTGGCTCAGTGGTCAAGCCCCTGAGTTCAATCTCCGGTAACTGCCCCCTACACCCTGGCCCCAAAAAAACAGAACTGAAAGAGATGTTAAATGCTGAAATAAGTGCTGAATCTCCAAGACAGGAGGGAGGCTTTTTCCTGGTGAATTTGTTAAGATTTTAAACCTACCAGTTAGGGGCAAGGGCATCCCTGCATGTTAGGTGAAAGAGCCCAGCCTCCCCCAAAGTGTGTCCTTGGACCAGCATCAGTGGGAACACTTGGAACTCACTGACTGAGGCCAACTGTTCTGCACAATGACCTCTTATCTTTCCCTCGGCTCCAAGCACCCACACCACATAAAAGGATATGAGGACAACTCTGGGCCAGGCCAGATATCTCATAGATTTCACAGTAATAAATTAACATTGCCACAAGCACCTGAAATCATTCAGATATTTTTCTGAAAAAAATTGACCTTGTACTGTGTGTGTGTGTGTGTGTGTGTGTGTGTGTGTGTGTGTGTGTGTGTGTGTGTGTGTGTGTGTTTTAAGCAATTTACTGGGCAACATGAAAATTGGACTTAAAAATTTTAATCATTGCTTGTGCTATTGAGATCAAATAGGAATCATTGTTTCCCTGATGTGCATAAGGGTTTTCATGATCACACTATTCTTCCTCGTTTTGGTCATGCCCATTTTTTTTTTTCATTTTAGGAAATGAATCCCTAAGGTTAGTCAGCAAAACATTTCATTTATTGCCAAAGCAAAAAAAAAAAAAAAATTTCTTCTTTTAAGACTCTAGACTTATTTATTTCATTTTGTTTATATTTAGATTTTAAAATTAGTTGTGCTTAACTGAAGCACCGACTTTCTATTGAAATTTAAAAACTTTAAGCTTCTTAAGGCACTGAGATTTGGAATTTTAATGAAAGCTGTGTTGGCCTATTAATCATGTGCAATGAATTATTAGAACCAAAGACAAGAATATCTCGGCATTGAAGATATTAAGACAGTTTACTAATATATGGTATGATCATCAGGTAACAAAGTATCACTACAAATAATAGTTATTACATGATAAATTTTCTGAGTCAATTTCTTTTTTGTTTCTTAAATCATAATTGTCAATACATATTAAATGTACAAATTAATGTACATTATGCAAATTAAAGGGATTCATTGATGTTTCCCAACTTGCATTAATATATTGTGCATTAATTTCAATTCTTTTTTCTGTAAAATGGGGATAATAGGTTATCTTATAGGTTCTTGTGTAAACCAAATAAGTTAATGCATGTAAAAGTCTTATAGGCATTTAATAAGTGTTAGGTATTTTTAACTAATGTGTGTCTCTATTTGTTACTCAATTTGAAAAATCCTGATTGGAATCAGGTATGTAAAAATTCATCTATTCAAAGAACTTCACTGAGTTTTGATAGAATGGATTATCCGAAATTCAATCTAATTTTAACAGAAAACATGCCACTTTTAAACTACATTAAACAAGGTTTTTAAAGTCAGGCATTTATATGTATTGAAGCAATCTAAGAAGACTCACACTCAAATTATTTTTCTATGAAATATGCCCTAGATGATTATGATGATTATGGGCATTACTATTGCAGAGCAGAGGGTTTACTATTAAGTTGATCTAATTCCTATGCTGCATTATCTAAATTCTAAGGAGCAAGTACATATTGTTTCACAAAGTGTCATTCATGAGTTATGATTGTTAATAATGGATTCTAATGGTGACCATGATGATGATTCAATCTAATGCCCTACATTAATAAAGACCATAGAGTATAAGAAAAATTGTTTGGGTATCATCTTTCACCCTACTCCACACCCGTGACCTACAAGAAATTAGCCAGTAAAACCAAGGAAAAACTTATATGTAGATAAAATTATAGAAACATACATTGGGAGATTTTTTTAATGCCCCATGAAATTGTCCCTCCTGACCTGATCTTTATATTTAAGACCTTTGCAATAGCAGTATGCACAACTTCAGAGATTGTATTTTTAAATCCCTAAACATTTAAATTTAGTTTTCTCTTTTACACATCCACAGACCATGTACCAATTTCCAATAGTAAAATCTGCTGGAACTGCCTTCTATGTGGAATTTTATTTCTTTTTCTGAAAACATCTAGATATCTACCTATAAAAGAGATTGCCATATTGATCTTTTTGATACGGGGAGTTAAAAGAAAGTACATGTCACTGATTTCTCAATGACTTGAAGTTCATCCAGGTAGTTGATAGAGAAAACAGAGAACGTAAGAAATGTCAAGTACATGTAGCTTCCAGCTCCATTTCAAAGTTGATTTATTGTAAATCAATGCTAATAAGGTAACCTCTTATTTAGGGAAATTATTTAGAGAAAGCAATACCTACAACTGAACTAGATAGTGTGGTGTTTTTAGTCATTTCTGGAAAAACTTTTACTACAATTTTCGTGAACACCAAGTATCACAAGAATCCCTACTTTCTCTATTTCCTTCTCTACTTTCTCTATTCTCCTGGGGGATTTCATATTCACCCTTTGATGTAACAGTTGCCTTCAAGACAATGACTCCCAAATCCACACCTGCAGTCCTAGGCTTTCTGTGAAGGGCATTTCCACGTGATTATCTCACAGATAACTCACATTCAACATTACTCAAATCAAATCCACTAAAGCCTCCTCTACATCTGCTATTCCTCACATATTCCTATTTTCCTGAGTGATCCCACCAGCTAGCCAGCCTGCCCAAACTGATTTATTGTCTTTACCGTGTCCTCTTCAACTAGGACTTTAAAGTTCTCCATATCCTTCTCCATGAGGGCTTCAGAGATTTTCTCCCCCCTTCAACACAGCACGTCTTCAGATACAGACCAATTCATTTTGATGTTGTTTTCGCTCTCAGGTCACTCTTTTGAACTAAACAGGTGTGTCTAAAACCTGGGGAACCAGGTTTCACAGTTATCGACCCCTGCTCTTTGGACTCACACGCACAATTCCATGAGTGGGTCTATCTACGTGTTCTAGACCTAGAGAACTGATGATTTTCTAAAACCCAGTCTATCTCCCTCCAGATGTCCCTGTTTTCAGTCTGCACTCACCTGAAAGAGATTTATAGTCTCCTATTGTTGATACACTGCAATCATTGATAGCCATGCTCATAACCAAGCCTGGCTTCCAGAGACACACCTGGGCTCTCTGATGGCCCATGGCATGATGGGGGGTGGGACGTTTTCCAAGATTTCTATTGCCAAGTACCTTGCTTAGAAATCAGGCCCAAAACAGCTTCACAGAGACTAGTCCCGGCCCCATAGGCTGATACCCTGCCACCTCCCCTGAAGTAGCAGGCTTCTCAGAATGACCCAGGGCTTGGCAGCATCCACTGGTACTATCCCACCAGCCCCTTGAAGCCTAGCTGGAGTCTCCATAGAAACAGGGTACATCTCTATGAAAATTGGCTCCCTCCTCCCGCCCCAGTGTGATGCAGCTCTCAGAGAAGCTCAATAGTGAGGGTTTTACAATTTATAGCAATTAGTTAAACCAAGTGTTCTGAGCTTGCTGATCCTTAGATGGCAGATTCCTGCTATATTCTTTGAGATTTCTTCCATCAATGTTGCCTGAGATGCCAACTTGCCATCCCCCTAACTATAAGACAGTGTTCTCAGTCAAGACCAATCCCACAACCAAACACACACACACACACACACACACACACACACACACATGCACACGCCCATCAATCATGGTGAGCAAGGCTTTGTATCTGTGATAGAGACCAAATGCACCCACCAATCACATTCACTGCTTCAAACAGATCGTGATCAGGAAACAACTGATGTCACTTGTAAAATGTGATATGTCCTGGACTATCACTGTGGTAAAAAAGAAGTAGAGAAATGCAAAAAATGGGAGAAAATATTTAACCTCTTAGAGACCTAAAAAAATATTTAGATGTGGTTCCAACCAATCCTGAGTTAAGAATCATCTTGAAAAAATGCTTTTATTTCTATTTATCAAATTACTTACTTACTTACAAACTTACTTACTTACTTACTTACTTACTGCAGTACTTGGGATTGAACCCAGTGGCACTCTACCATGAAGCTATATCCCCAGCCCTTTCAATTATTTGGGGCGGTTGGCCTTGTAGAGTTTCAAATTTATGATCCTCCTGCCTTACTCTCCCAAGTACCTGAAATTACAGGCAGGTACCACTCTTCCCCATTAATTACTTATTTTTAAAATAAGGCTATTTTTAAAAATTGAACTATAATTTGTACTCAAAGAATGCACAGATCTAAAGTGTACAGGTTCATAATATTTTACATATATATGAACTACCAAAAATCAGGATATAAAACATTTCCATCACTTTAGAAAATTCCTTCATGCTTCAACTGATATCACCCCTGAGCTCCCAAAAAAAAAAAAGACCACCATTATTACTTGACCATTATAGCTGTTTTACTAATTTCTGAAATTTATTTAAAGGAAACATACAGGGGGATCCAACATGGCGGCCGGTGAGGAAGCAGCGATTCTAATGTCTCCACTTTAACCGGATAAGAAAGACCCATCGGAACAGCGGCAGCCTACCTATGGAGGAACTTCTAGCATAATTCCCTTAAGAAGGGAGCTGCTGTGAACTGGTAGGTTTATTGGAAGTGACAGTTTGTCCCAGAGAAGTGGATATTGGACGGCCACGGGGGCACAGAAATCTAGTCCCACAGCCATCAGCCGCTCCCGCAAGCGGCTCCCCGGGAGGCTTAGCTCTCTCTCTGGGAGGAGCCACATCACCCGCCCGGTTCCTAACCACGCGGCCACAGCTACCCGACTAGACAGGTGGCCCCGCGGTGGGGGCAGAAATCAACTTCTGCAAACAGCAGCCATTTTTGCAAGCGGCGGATACCCTGAGCATCTTGGCCCGCCCCGCCCGAACCAGAATTCGGCCTCCGCCATCCGGGCTCCCCTGGGAGGCCTAGTGCTCGCTCTGGGAGCAGCCGCATCACCCACCCAGTCCCTAAACACGCGGCCACAGTTACCCAGCTAGTTAGGTGGCCCCGCGGCAGGTGCAAAAATCAACTTCTGTAAACAGCAGCCATTTTTGCAAGCGGCAAACACCCGGAGCGACTTGGCCCACCCCGCCCGAACCGGAATTTGGCCTCTGCCATCCGGGCTCCTCCTGGGAGGCCTAGTGCTCGCTCTGGGAGCAGCCGCATCACACACCCAGTCCCTAACCACGCGGTCGCAGCTACCCGGCTCTACAGGTGCTCCCCCCCCTGGCGGGCGCAGAGGTCCAATCCCGCAACCACCAGCAGCTTCTGAAAGCGGCGGCGGCCCGGAGCGGAGTGGCAGCCCAAACCGGCAGACGCGTCCACCATATCGGCTCTCCCGGGAGGCCCTGCTCACAAGAGAAAGAAAGCAGATTACATTTAGGGGCAAAACAATCAGGATAACAGCTGATCTCTCAACACAGACTCTGAAAGCTAGAAGATCCTGGAATAACATATTTCAAACACTGAAAAAAAATGGGTTCCAAACAAGAATCGTGTATTCGGCGAAATTAAGCTTCAGGATAGAAGATGAAATTAAAACCTTCCACGATAAACAAAAGTTAAAAGAATTCGCAGCTTGAAAACCATCTCTTCAAAAAATTCTTTGCAAAACATTACAGGAAGAGGAAATGGACAATAACATTGAAAACCAACAATGGGAGGTAGGACAGTAAAGGGGGGAAAGTAGTCAAACAGAATAACAAATCAGGTTTAGTAACATCAATAAACAAATATGGCTAGAAGAACAAACCAGATCTCAATAATAACCCTAAATGTTAATGGCTTAAACTCACCAATTAAGAGACACAGGCTAGTAGAATTGATCACAAAACAAGACCCAACAATATGCTACCTACAGGAGACGCATCTGATAGGAAAAGATATTCATAGACTGAAGGTGAAAGGTTGGGAAAAATCATACCACTCATATGGACTGCGGAAACAAGCAGGAGTGTCCATACTCATATCTAATAAAATAGATTTCAAGCCAAAGTTAATTAAAAGGGATAAAGAAGGACACTTCATACTGCTCAAGGGAACCATACACCAACAAGACATAACAATCATAAATATATATGCCCCAAATAATGGTGCAGCTGTGTTCATCAAGCAAACTCTTCTCAAGTTCAAGAGTCTAATAGATCACCAAACAATAATCATGGGAGACTTCAACACACCTCTCTCACCACTGGACAGATCTTCCAAACAAAAGTTAAATAAGGAAATTATAGAACTCAATAACACAATTAACAACCTAGACTTAATTGACATATATAGACTATACCACCCAACATCAAGTAGTTACACCTTTTTCTCAGCAGCACATGGAACCTTCTCAAAAATAGACCACATATTATGTCACAGGGCAACTCTTAGACAATATAAAGGAGTAGATATAATACCATGCATCTTATCTGATCATAATGGAATAAAACTGAAAATCAATGATAAAAGAAGGAAGGAAACATCAAGCATCACTTGGAGAATGAACAATAGGATGCTGAATGATCAATGAGTTTTAGAAGACATTAAGGAGAAAATTAAAAACTTCCTAGAGTTAAATGAAAACACAGACACAACATATAGGAATCTATGGGACACATTGAAAGCAGTTCTAAGAGGAAAATTCATCGCTTGGAGTTCATTCCTCAAAAAAAGAAAAAACCCACAAATAAATGATCTTTTATTTCATCTCAAAATCCTAGAAAAAGAAGAGCAAAACAACAGCAAAAGAAGTAGAAGGCAAGAAATAATTAAAATCAGAGCTGAAATTAATGAAATTGAAACAAAAGAAACAATTGAAAAAATTGACAAAACCAAAAGTTGGTTCTTTGAAAAAATAAATAAAATTGACAGGCCCTTAGCCATGCTAACGAAGAGAAGAAGAGAGAGAACTCAAATTACTAACATACGGGATGAAAAAGGCAATATCACAACAGACACTTTAGAAATACAGAAGATAATCAGAAATTATTTTGAATTTTTATACTCCAATAAAATAGAAGATAGTGAAGGCATAGATAAATTTCTTAAGTGTTATGATCTGCCCAGATTGAGTCAGAAGGATATAGACAACCTAAACAGATCAATAACAATAGAGGAAATAGAAGAAACCATCAAAAGATTACCAACTAAGAAAAGCCCAGGACTGGATGGGTATACAGCAGAGTTTTACAAAACCTTTAAAGAGGAACTAACACCAATACTTTTCAAGCTATTTCAGGAAATAGAAAAAGAGGGAGAACTTCCAAATTCATTCTACGAGGCCAACATCACCCTGATTCTGAAACCAGACGAAGACACTTCAAAGAAAGAAAACTACAGACCAATATCTCTAATGAACCTTGACGCAAAAATCCTCAATAAAATTCTGGTGAATCGGATTCAAATAAATATCAAAAAAATTATGCACCATGATCAAGTAGGATTCATCTCTGGGATGCAAGGCTGGTTCAATATACAGAAATCAATAAATGTTATTCACCACATCAATAGACTTAAAAATAAGAACCATATGATCATCTCGATAGATGCAGAAAAAGCATTCAACAAAGTTACAGCCAATGGGAAAGGAGACCTGATAATTCCTGGTGTGCAATGACCTAACAGAGACTTTAAGTTATCCTGGCCTGAAATCAAATGTCTATGGGAAACTGAGCTTTGGAATAACACCATCGACCTTCAGGGTGGGAATGAACATTACAACATGACTACAGACTGCTGTTACTGACTGGAGTGGAAGACTTACAGAAAGAAAATGATAGGTTCAAGCATTATATTACTCCTTCAAGTCAGGTTCAGATCATGAGAAATATTTTCTCTCTGGAAACTGATAAAGGTTAATATCAGAATAAAACATCCAATTCTCCAAATTGCAGAAGTACAAAGAAAATTATAAATCCACAATTTCTCCAGGTCTCCCTTATGTAAATTAGGACATTAATGGGGCAATGATTGAGACCCTGTTAATTAGAATGGCAAAATACCAGTGGAATTAGACAAATCTCAGAGCCTTGAACCCTGAAATCTCCATTAACCCTCTTTGCTGTCAGAAGCAGCCCCTCCTCTCCCGAGGAGACTAGCTTTCCCTAAATTGAAGACCCTATGGTGACTCTACCTGGGCAGTTGTCTTTTTTTTAATAAGAGAGAGTGAGAGAGGAGAGGAGAGGAGAGGAGAGGTGAGAGTAAGAGAGAGAGAGAGAGAGAGAGAGAGAGAAAGAGACAGAGACAGAGAGAGAGAGAGAATTTTTAATATTCATTTTCTAGTTCTCGGCAGACACAACATATTTGTTGGTATTTGGTGCTGAGGATTGAACCTGGGCCGTACGCATTCCAGGCAAGCGCACTACTGCTTGAGCCACACCCCAAGCCCAATTGTCTTTAAGATGCTCATCCATCATCCCACATTGTCACCAGACTCTTAATTGGGGTCTGATCCTAGAATGCCTCAGGTAAGAGTATAAAATATAGCCCATGAGAGTATAAGAGTCACACCAAAATAAAAGGTAAATATTTTACTGTATTTTGTTAATAGGAGCCTTAAGAATATATAAGAGAATGTTTTTGAGTCTTCTAGACAAAAGAAGTCAGGACATATTGCTGGATCATCTTGAATGCAGTCACAGGGACGTAATCACCAGAAATGTTAGGGCCAAAGATTTTCCTGAGCCACGGGAAGTGGCTATTAGACTCTCTTTGGTTGATGGACTGAAATCTGGACTCAGTGTTTGCTTAAGTTCAATGACCAATATGATCCTGGAATAATGGAGAGGATGGTGATCAGAAATAAATAAGGTGTTGGATGGCGTGTTATGTGACCCCTTCCCTGGCCTCACAGCTGGATCTGGAGGAGGGCCTGGAGCATCAGCCTTCGCCAAGGCCTCGTGGACATGTGTTCAGAAGGCAGCACCAGATCCTTGTGAAACCCGCAGTCACTGTCCTCGGCAGCCTGGGAAGACATTAACAGATGGCATCGTTGAAACGGGCTTCCTGATTTCAGTGGGAATAAGGGGACCCTGAAGTAGAAGAGGCCATTTGGTGGAGCAGTGATCAGAACATTCGAATATGTAGAGATTTTTGACAGTGGTAAATGATCGTGGTATTTATAGATGGGAAAAAATGGGCACCTTCCTAGAATAGTGACTGTTCTTTATCCATTCGTCCACTGATGTCACTTCGGCTGGTTCATGGGCATGTATGTGTCATTATAGTATGATGACTTCGATCCGCTGTGATAAATTCCAAGCAGAGGTAGAGCTGGGTAGCAGGGTGGCCCATGGCTACTCCTGAGGAGCATCCATCCCAATTTTTGTGGTGGTTGTTCTGATTTACATGCCCACCAACAGGGTGAGAGTGCTCCTTTCTCTCCAATTCTCTCCTGGTCACACTGGTTTCTGTTTGTATTCTTGTTGGTTGCCTTTGTCACTGAAGTGAGATGAAATCTCAGGGTAGACTTGACTTGCAAGTATTTTCATATATTTCTTGGCCGATCACATATTTTCTTCTAAGACGTGTCTGTTTAGTTCATTTAGTTTCCCATTTGGTAATTGGGTTATTTGATAATTGGGTTATTTAATAATTGTGGGTTTGATGTTAAGTTTTTTGAGTTCTTTATTAATATTCTGAATATGATCCTCTTTTATAAGAGCACCTCATAAAGATTTTCTCCCTTTCCGTAGGTTCTCTCTTCATATTCTA
Organism: Ictidomys tridecemlineatus; assembly: GCF_052094955.1. Lineage (NCBI taxonomy): Eukaryota > Metazoa > Chordata > Mammalia > Rodentia > Sciuridae > Ictidomys > Ictidomys tridecemlineatus. The sequence goes on from NW_027522960.1 coordinate 45,272, forward strand.
ATTTTCTCCTTTGCTGTGCAGAACCTTCTTAATTTGATGCCATCTTATTTGCTAACTTTTGGTATTATCTCTTGAGCTTTGGCATCCTATTGAGAAAGTCATTGCCTCTGCCTGTAGGTTGGAGTATTGACTTTGTTTTTTTCTAGAAACTGCATAATTTCTGGTCTCGTGCCTGGGTCTTTAATGCATTTTTAGTTGATTTTTTGCAGGGTGAGCGATAGTTCAGGTCTCATTCTTCTGCATTTGGACAGGGGTGTAGAAAGACTGTTTCAGAGAGTAGATGTTAAAGACTAGGGTGCAGAAGAACTGTTGCAGAGAGAAAAAGTTGGAGACTGAGGTGCAGAAGGACTGTTACAGAAAGCAGAGTTTGGAGACTGGGGTGCACAAGGATCGTTGCAGAGAGCAGAGTTTTTAGACTGAGGTGCAGAATGACTGTTGCAGAGAGCATATTTTGGAGACTGGGTTTCAGAATGACTGTTGCAAAGAGCAGAGGTTGGAGACTGGATTGAAGAAGGATCATTACAGATAGCAGAGGTTGGAGACTGGTGTGCAGAAGGACTGTTACAGAGAGCAGAGTTTGGAGACTTGGTTACAAAAGGATCTTACAGAAAGCAGAGTTTGGAGACTGAGGTGCAGAAGGATTGTAACAGAAAGCAGAGGTTGGAGCCTAGGGTGCAGAAGCACCATTACAGAGTGCAGAATTTGGAGACTGCGGTACAGAAGGACTGTTACAGAGAGCAGTGATTGGAAATTGGGGAGCAGAAGGACTGTTTCAGAGAACAGAGGTTGAAGACTGGGTTGCAGCAGGACCGTTGAAGAAAGCAGAGGTTGGAGACTGGATTGGAGAAGGAATGTTACAGAGAGCAGTGTTTGGAACCTGGAGTGAAGAAGGACCTTACAGAGAACAAAGATTGGAGACTGGGGTGCAGAACGAGTGTTAAGGAGAGGAGACGTTGGAGACTGGGGTGCAGATGGGTCATTGCAGAGAGCAGAGGTTGGATACTGGGGTACATAAGGATGGTTGCAGAGAGCAGAGTTTGGAGACTGATGTGCACAAAAACTGTTACAGAGAGCAGAGTTTGAAGAGTGAGGTGCAGAAGGATCATTGAAGACAGCAGAAGTTGGAGACAGAGTTACAGAAGAATCGTTGCAGAAAGCAGAGGTGGAGACTGGGCTGCATAAGGATCGTTACAGAGAGCAGAGGTGGGAGACTGGGGTGCAGAAGGACTGTTACAGAGAGAACAGATTAAAGACTGGGTGCAGAAGGAATGTTGCAGAAAGCAGAAGTTGGAGACTGGGGTGCAGAAAGACTGTTTTAGAGAGCAGAGTTTGGAGACTGAGATGGAGAAGGACTGTTACACAGAGAAGACGTTGGATATTGGGGTGAACAATTATGATACAGAAAGCTGGAGTGGGAGACTGGGGTGCAGAAAAATCGTTAAAGAGGGCAGAGGTTGGAGACTGGCGTGCAGAAGGACTCTTTCAGAGAGCATAGTTTGGAGACTGGGGTGCAGAATGCCTGCTACAGAGAGCAGAGGTTTGAGACTGGGATGGAGAAGGACTGTCAAAAAGAGCAGACTTTTGAGGCTGGGTTGCAAAAGGACTGTTATAGAGAGCAGAGTTTTGAGGCTGGGTTGCAGAAAGAACTTACAGAGAGCAGAGTTTGGTGACTGAGGTGCAGGACGACTGTTACAGAGAGCAGAGGTTGGAGACTGGAATGCAGAAGGATTGTGCAGAGAATAGGGGTTTCAGCCTGAGGTGCAGAAGGACTGTTACAGAGAGCAGAAGATGGAGACTGAGGTGCAGTAGGACTGTTACAGAAATAAAGTTGGAAATTGGGGTGCATAGGGACCGTTACAGAGAGCAGAGGTTGGAGACTGTGGTATACTAAGACTGTAACAGAGAGCAGAGGTTGGAGAATATGGTGCAGAATGACTGTTACAGGGAGCAGAGATTGGAGACTGAGGTGTAGAAGAACTGTTACATAGAGCAGAGGTTGAAGACTGGGGTGTAGAAGAACTGTTGCAGAAAGCAGAGTTTGGAGACTTGGGTGCAGAAGAACTGTTGCAGAGAACAGAATTTGGAGACTGAGGTGCAGAAGGACTGTTACAGAGAGCAGAGTTTGGAGGCTGGGGTGCAGAAGGACTGTTGCAGATAGCAGAGTTTGGAGACTGGGGTGCAGAAAGACTGATACAGAAAGCAGAGTTTGGAGACATGGGTGCAGAAGGACCGTTACAGAGAGCAGATTTTGGAGACTGCAGTAAAGAAGGACTGTTACAGAGAGCAGAGGTTAAAGACTGGTGTGAAGAAGGATTATTGCAGAGAGCAGAGGTTGCAGAGTGAGGTGCATACGGACTGTCACAGAGAGCAAAGTTTGGAGACTTTGGTGCAGAAGCACTGATACAGAAAAAATAGTTTGGAGACTGGAGTGTAGAAGGACTTTTACAGAGTGCAGATGTTTGAGATTGGGGTGCAAAAGGATCGTTGCAGAGAGCAGAAGTTGGAGACTGCAGTGTAGAAAGATCATTCCAGAGAGCAAAGGTTAGAGACTGGGGTGCAGAAGCATCGTTACAGAGAGAAGAGGTTGGAGACTGGGGTGCAGAAGGACTTTTACAGAGAGCACAGGTAGGAGACTCGGGTATAAAAGGAATGTTGCAGAGAGCAGAGTTTGGAGACGGGGGTGCAGGAGGACTGCTGCAGAAACAAGAGGTTGGAGACTGAGGTGCAGAAAGACTGTTAAAAAGAGCAGAGGTTGGAGACTGCGGTGCAGGAGGACTTATAGAGAAAGCAGATGTTGGAGACTGGGGTGCAGAAGGACGGATAAAGAGAGCAGAGGTTGGAGACTCCAGTACAGAAGGACTGCAATAGAGAGCAGTGATTAAAGACTGGGGTGCAGAACGACTGTTGCAGAGAACAGAGGTTGGAGAATAGGGTGCAGAAGCAACTTTGCAGAGAGCAGAGGTTGGAGACTGAGGTCCAGAATTATTGTTACAGAGAGCAGAGTTTGGAGACTGGGTTCCAGAGAAATGTTACAGCGAGCAGAGGTCGAAGACTTGTGTGCAGAAAAATCTTACACAGAGCAGAGTTTGGAGACTGAGTTGCAGAAGAACTGTTGCAGAGAGAAGTGATTGGAGACTTGGGTAAACAAGCATCATTACAGAGAGTAGCTGTTGGAGACTGGGGTTAAGAATGCCTCTTACAGAGCGCAGTAGTTGGAGACTGGGGTGCAGAAGGCCTGTTACAGAGAGCAGAGATTGGAGACTGGGGTGCAGAAGGAGTGTTTCAGTGAGCAGAGTTTGCAGACTGGGTTTAAAAGAGTCTTACAGAGAGAAAAGGTTGGAGACTGATGTACAGAAGGACTGTTACAGAGAGCAGAGTTTGGAGACTGTGGTGCAGAAGGATTGTTGCAGAGAGCAGAGATTTCAGTCTGAGGTGCAGAAGATCTGTTGCAGAGAGAAGATGTTGGAGACTGGGTGCACATAGAATGTTGCAGCGAGCATAGGTTGGAGACAGGGTGCAGATTGATTGTTGCAGAGAGCAGAGGTTGGAGACTGGGGTCCCGAAGGACAGATACAGAGACCAGAGTTTGGAGACTGGGGTGAAGAAAGCCTGTAACAGAGAGCAGAGATTTGAGACTGGGGTGCACGAGGACTGTTACAGAGAGCAGAGTTTGGAGATTGGGTTGCAGAAAGATCTTACAGAGAGCAGAGGTTGGAGACTGAGGTGCAGAAGCACTGTTACAAAGAGTAGAGTTTGGAGACTGAGTTGCAGAAGGATCCTAGCAGAGAGCAGAGCTTGGAGACTGGGGTGCAGAAGGACTGTTGCAGAGAGCAGGTGTTTTCGACTTGGGTGTAGAAGGACTGTTGCAGTTAGGAGAGGTAGGAGATTGGGATCCAGAAGGACCCATAGAGAGAGCAGTGGTTGGAGACTGCAGTACAGAAGGACTGTTATAGAAAGCAGAGGTTGGAGACTGAGATGGAAAAGAACTGTTGCAGAGAGTAGATGTTGGAGACTATGGTGCAGAAGGACTGATGCAGAGAACAGAGGTTAGAGACTGGGGTGCAGAAGGACCGTTGAAGAGAGCAGAGGTTGGAGACTGGGGTTCAGAAGAATCTTACAGTGAGCAGACGTTGGAGTCTGAGATGCAGGAGGACTGTGATAGAGAGCAGACTTTGGAGACTGGGGTGCAGAAGGATTGTTGCTGAGAGCAGAGGTTGGAGACGGAGGTGCAGAAAAACTGTTACTGAGAGCAGATTTTAGAGACTGTTGTCCAGGACTGATACAGACAACAGATGTGGGAGACTGGGGTGCAGAATGATTCTTGCAGACAGCAGAGGTTTGAGACTGGGTTGCAGAAAGACTGTTGCAGAGAACACAGGTTGGAGACTGGGGTGCAGAAGGATTGTGGCAGAGAGAAGAGTTTTCAGACTGAGGTGCAGAAAGACTAATGAAGAGAGCAGATGTTGGAGACTGGGGTTCATAATGACAGTGGCAGAGAGCAGAGGTTGGAGACTTGTGTGCATATGGACTGTTCCAGAGAGTAGATGTTGGAGACTGGGGTGCAGAAAACCTGTTACAAATAGCAGAGTTCGGAGAAGCGGTGCAGAAGGACTGTTACAGAGAGCAGAGTTTGGAGATTGGTTTTTAAAAGGATCTTACAGAGAGTAGAGTTTGGAGAATGAGAAGCAGAATAACTGTTACAGAGAGTTGAGTTTGAAGACTGACTTACAGAAGGACAATTGCAGAGAGCAGAGGTTGAAGACTGAGGTGCAGAAGCACTGTTAGACAGAGCAGAGGTTGGAGACTGAGGTGCAGAAGGACTGATACAGAATGCAGAGTTTAGAGACTGGGTTGCAGAAGGACCATTACAGAGAGCAGAGGTTGGCGTCTGAGGTGCCGAAAGAATGTTGAAGATAGCAGAGGTTGGAGACTGGGGTGCAGAAAAATCTTACAGAGAGCAGAGGTTGGAGACTGGGATGCAGAAGGACTGGTGTAGAGAGCAGACGTTGGAGACTGGGTTGCAGAAGAATTTTTGCAGAGACAGGGGTTGGAGACTGGGTTGCAAAAGAACTGTTGCAGAGAGCAAGGATAGAGACTGAGGTTCAGAAGGACTCTTACAGAGAGCAGAGGTTGGAGACTGAAGTGCAGGACTGATACAGAAAGCAGAGGTTGGAAACTGGGGTGAAGAAGGACCGTTACAGAAAGCAGAGATTGGAGACTGGGGTACAAAAGGACTTTTACAGATAGCAGAGATTGGAGACTGGGGAGCAGAAGGACTGTTGCAAGAAGAGAGGTTTAAGACAGGGTTGCAGGAGGACCATTGCAGAGAGCAGAGGTTGGAGACTGAGGTGCAGAAGGATTGTAACAGAGAACAGAGTTTGGAGACTGTGGTGCAGAAGAACTGTTACAGAGAGTAGAGTTTGGAGACTGGGGTACAGAAGCATATTACAGCGAGCAGAGGTTGGAGACCTGGGTTAGGAAGGACTGCTGCAGAGAGCAGAATTTGGAGACTGGGGTGTAGAATAATTGTTACAGAGAGCAGAGGTTAAATACTGGGGTGCAGAAGGACTTGTGTATAGAGCAGAATTTGGAGATTTGGGTGCAGAAGAAACTGTTGCAGAGAGCAGAGGTTGGAGACTGAGATGCAGAAGGACTGTTATAGAGAGAAGAGGATTGAGACACAAGTGCAGAAGAAATGATTCAAGAAGCAGATGTTGAATACTGGGGTACTGGAGGACCATTAGATAGAGCAGATTTTGGAGTCTTTAGTACAGAAGGACTCTTACAAAGAGCAGAGGTTGGACCCTGGGATGCAGAAGGACTTTTGCAGAGAGCAGAGAGTAGATAATGGAGACTGGGGTCCAGAAAAACTGTAGCAGAGAGCAGATGTTAGAGACTAAGGTGCTGAAGGACAATTAAACAGAGCAGAGGTTGGAGACTGGAGTGCAGAAGGACTGATACAGAAAGCAGAGTTTGGAGATTCCGGTGCAGAAGTATCCTTACAGAGAGCAGAGTTTTGAGAATGCAGTACAGAAGGACTCTTATAGAGAGCAGAGTGTAGAAACTGTGGTGGAGAATGACTGTTGCAGATAGCAGATGTTGGAGACTGGCGTGCAGAAGGAATGTTGCAGACAGCAGAGTTTGCAGACTGAGTTGCAGAAGGACTCTTATAGACAGCCGAGTTTGGAGACTGTGGTGCAAAACGACTGATACAGAAAGCAGAGGTTGGATACTGGGGTGCATAAGGACCCTTATGGAAAACAGAGGTTGGAGACTGTGGTACCGAGAGAAGAGGTTGGAGACTGGGGTGCAGATGGATTATTGCAGAGAGCAGAGCTTTCAGACTGAGGTACAGAAGAACTGTTGCAGAGAGCAGATGTTGGAGACTGGGGTTCACAAGGACTGTTGCAGCGAGCAGAGGTTTGAGACTGGGGTGCCAAAGGATCTTTGCAGAGAGAAGAGGTTGGACACTGAGGTGCAGAAGGATCGTTTCGGAGAGCAGAGGTTCGAGACTGGGGTGCAGAAGGATCATTACAGAGAGCAGATTTTGGAGACTGGGGTGCAGAAGGAATGTTGCAGTGAGCAAAGGTTGGAGACTTCGGTGCAGAAAGACTGTTGCATAAATCAGAGGTTGGAGACTGGGGTAAAGAAGTACTTATTGAGAAAGCAGATGTTGGAGACTGGGGTGCAGAAGGACCGTTACAGAGAACATAGGTTGGAGACTCCGGTACCGAAGGACTGTTACAGAAAGCGTAGGTTAAAAACTGGGGTGCAGAAGACTGTTGCAGAAAACAGAGTTTAGAGACTGGGCTGCAGAAAGACCGTTACAGAGAGCAGAGGTTGAAGACTGAAGTGCAGAATTATTGTTACAGAGAGCAGAGTTTGGAGACTGGGTTGCAGAAGAACTGTAATAGTGAGCAGCGGTTGGAGACTGGTGTGTAGAAGGATCTTGCAGAGAGCAGAGGTTGGAGACTGGGATGTAGAAGAATCTTGCAGAGAGCAGAATTTGGAGACTGGGGTGCAGATGGATTGTTACAGAGAGCAGAGGTTTGATACTTTGGTGCAGAAGGACTTGTTCATAGAGCAGAATTTGGAGATTTGGGTGCAGAAAGCACTGTTGTAGAGAGCAGAGGTTGGAGACTGAGGTGCAGAAGGACTGTTATAGAGAGCAGAGGATTGAGACAGAAGTGCAGAAGAAATGATTCAAGAAGCAGATGTTGAAGACTGGCGTACAGGAGGACCATTAGAGAGAGCAGAGGTTGGAGTCTTTAGTACAGAAGGACTCTTACAAAGAGCAGAGGTTGGAGACTGAAGTGCAGAAGGACTGTTGCAGAGAGTAGATGATGGAGACTGGGGTCCAGAAAAACTGTAGCAGAGAGCAGACGTTAGAGACTAAGGTGCAGAAGTAGAGTTACACACAGCACAGTTTGGAGACTGGGGTGCAAAAGGACTGATACAGAAAGCAGAGTTTGGAGATTCGGGTACAGAAGTATCCTTACAGAGAGCAGAGTTTCGAGAATGCAGTACAGAAGGACTCTTACAGAGAGCAGAGTTTGGAGACTGTGGTGGAGAATGACTTTTGCAGATAGCAGATGTTGGAGACTGGGGTGAAGAAAGAATGTTGCAGAGAGCAGAGGATGGAGACTGGGGTGTGCAAGGACTGTTGCAGAGAGCAGAGGTTGCAGACTGAGTTGCAGAAAGACTCTTACAGACGGCAGAGTTTGGAGACTGTGGTGCAAATCGACTGATACAGAAAGAAGAGGTTGGATACTGGGGTGCATAAGGACCCTTACGGAGAACTGAGGTTGGATACTGTGGTACAGAAGGACTGGTACCGAGAGAAGAGGTTGGAGACTGGGGTGCAGAACAACTGATGTAGAGAACAGAGGTTGGAGACTGGGGTGCAGAAGGATCGTTTGGGCGAGCAGAGTATGGAGACTGGGGTGTAGAAGGACTGTTACAGAGAGCAGAGGTTGGAGTCTGGGTTGTCGAAGGACTGTTTCAGAGATCAGATGTTGGAGACTTGGGCGCAGAAGGACTGTTGCATAGAGCAGAGATTGGAGACTGAGGTACAGAAGGACTGTTACAGAAAGTAGAGGTTGGAGACTGGGGTGCAGATGGATTATTGCAGAGAGCAGAGTTTTCAGACTGAGGTACAGAAGAACGGTTGCAGAGAGCAGATGTTGAAGACTGGGGTTCACAAGGACTGTTGCAGCGAGCAGAGGTTTGAGACTGTGGTGCCAAAGGATATTTGCAGAGAGAAGAAGTCGGACACTGAGGTGCAGAAGGATCATTGCGGAGAGCAGAGGTTCGAGACTGGGGTGCAGAAGCATCATTACAGAGAGCAGAGTTTGTAGACTGGGGTGCAGAAGAAATGTTGCATTGAGCAGAGGTTGGAGACTTGGGTGCAGAAGGACTGTTGCAGAAAACAGAGGTTTGAGACTGGGGTGCAGAAGGACTGTTGCAGAGAGCAGAGGTTAAAGACTGGGGTGCAGAAGGACAGTTACACATAGCAGACGTTTAAGACTGGGGTGCAGATGGACTGATACAGAGAGCAGAGGTTGGAGACTGGAGTGCAGAAGGCCTGTTAAAGAGAGCACAATTTGGAGACTGGGGTGATGAAGGACTGTTACAGAGAGCAGAGTTTGGAGACTGGGTTGCAGAAGGATCTTCCAGAGAGCACAGTTTGAAGACTGAGGTGCAGAAGGATTGTTACAGAGAGCAGAGTTTGGAGACAGGGGTGCAGAAGGACTGATGCAGAGAGCAGAGGTTTTAGACTGGGATGTACAAGGACTGTTGCAGAGAGTAGAGGTTGGAGATTGGGGTCCAGAAGGACTGTAGCAGAGAGCAGAGTTTGGAGACTAAGGTGCAGGAGGACAGTTACACAGAGCAGAGATTGGAGACTGGATTGCAGAAGGACTGACACAGAAACCAGAGGCTGGAGTCTCTGATGCAGAAGTTCCCTTACAGAGAGCAGAGGTTGGAGAATGCAGTACAGAAGGACTGTTACAGAGAGCAAAGTTTGGAGACTGGGGTGCAGAATGACTGTTGCAGAGAGCAGATGTTGGAGACTGGGGTGCAAAAGGACTGTTGAAGAGAACAGAGGATGGAGACTGGGGTGCAGAAGGACTATTGCAGAGAGCAGAGGTTGCAGACTGAGTTGCAGAAGGACGGTTACAGAGGGCAGAGTTTGGAGACTGTGGTTTAAAACGACTGATACAGAAAGCAGAGTTTGGATACTGGGGTGAATAAGGACCCTTACAGAGAACAGAGGTTGGAGACTGTTGTACAGAAAGTCTGTTACAGAGAGCAGAGGTTGGAGTCTGGGTTGCATAAGAACCGATGTAGAGAACACAATTTGGAGACTGGGGTGCAGAAGGACCGTTGGGGCGATCAGTGTATGGAGACTTGGGTGTAGAAAGACTGTTGAAGAGAGCAGTGATTGGAGACTAAGTTACAAAAGGACTGTTACAGAGAGCAGAGTTTTGAGACTGAAATACAGATGGATTATTGCAGACAGCAGAGTTTTCCGATTGAGGTACAGAAGAACTGTTGCAGGAAGCAGATGTTGGAGACTGGGGTTCACAAGGACTGTTGTAGCTAGCAGAGGTTTCAGACTGGGATGCAGAAGGCCTGTTACAGAGAGCAGAGGTTGGAGACTGGGGTGCAGAGGGATTGTTGCAGAGAGCAGATTTTTCAGACTGAGGTACAGAAAAACTGTTGCAGAGAGCAGATGTTGGAGACTGGGGTGCAGAAGGATCGTTGCAGAGAGCAGAGGTTAAAGACTGGGTTGCATATGGAATGATACAGAGAGCAGAGGTTGGAGACTGGAGTGCAGAAGGACTGATACAGAAAGCAGAGTTTGGAGATTCCGGTGCAGAAGTATCCTTACAGAGAGCAGAGTTTTGAGAATGCAGTACAGAAGGACTCTTATAGAGAGCAGAGTTTAGAAAACTGTGGTGGAGAATGACTGTTGCAGATAGCAGATGTTGGAGACTGGTGTGCAGAAGGAATGTTGCAGAGAGAAGAGGATGGAGACTGGGGTGCACAAGGACTGTTGCAGAGAGCAGAGGTTGCAGACTGAGTTGCAGAAGGACTCTTACAGACGGCAGAGTTTGGAGACTGTGGTGCAAAACGACTGATACAGAAAGCAGAGGTTGGATACTGGGGTGCATAAGGACCCTTACGGAGAACAGAGGTTGGAAACTGCGGTACCGAGAGAAGCGGTTGTAGACTGGGGTGCAGATGGATTATTGAAGAGAGCAGAGTTTTCAGACTGAGGTACAGAAGAACTGTTGCAGAGAGAAGATGTTGGAGACTGGGGTTCAAAAGAACTGTTGCAGCTAGCAGAGTTTTCAGACTGGGATGCAGAAGTCCTGTTACAGAGAGCAGAGTTTGGAGACTGGGGTGCAGAAGGACTGTTACAGAGAGCAGAGTTTGCAGACTGGGTTTCAGAAGGGTTTTACAGAGAGCAGAGTTAGGAGACAGACATTCAGAAAGACTGTTACAGAGAGTAGAGGTTGGAGACTGGGGTGCAAAGGGATTGTTGCAGAAAGCAGATTTTTCAGACTGAGGTACAGAGGAACTGTTGCAGAGAGCAAATGTTGAAGACTGGGGTGCAGAAAGATCGTTGCAGAAAGAAGAGGTTGGAATCTGGGTTGCAGATGGAATGATACAGATAGTATAGGTTGGAGACTGGGGTGCAGAAGGCCTGTTATAGAGCAGAGTTTGGAGACTGGGGTGCAGTAGGATATTTTAGAGAGCAGAGTTTTGAGAATGAGGTGCAGAAGCACTGTTACAGAGAGTAGAGGTTGGAGACTGAGGTGCAGAACGACCCTTGTAAAGAGAAGAGGTTGGAGACGGAGGTGCAGAAGGATTGTTACAGGGAGAAGAAGTTGGAGACTGGGGTGCAGAAAAACTTTTGCTGAGAGCAGAGGTTTTAGACTGGGGTGTAGAAGGGCTTTTGCAGAGAGTAGAGGTTGGAGATCTGGGTCCAGAAAGACTGTTACAGAGAGCACAGTTTGGAGACTGGGGTGGAGAAGGACTGTTTCAGAGAGTAGATGCTGGAGACTGGGGTCCAAAAGGAAAGTTTCAGGGAGAGGAGGATGGAGACTGGGGTGCAGAAGTATCTTTAGGGTGAGCAGAGTATGGAGAATGGGGTGTAGAAAGACTGTTACAGAGAACAGAGGTTGGAGAATAGGGTTTAGAAGGACTTATTAGAGAGCAGACGTTGGAGACTTGGGTGAAGTCGTATTGTTTCATAGAGCAGAGTATGAAGACTCAGATGCAGAACACTGTTACAGAAAGCAGATTTTGAAGACTGGGGTGCAGAAGGACTGTTACAGAGAGCAAAATTTGGCGACTGGGGTGCAGAATAATCGTTGCAGAGAGAAGAGTTTGGAGACTGGTTTTCAGAAAAATTGTTAGAGAGAGCAGAGGTTGGAGACTGTGGTGCACAAGGACTTTTACTGAGAGCACAGGTTGGAGACTGAGGTGCAGAGAAACTGTTGCAGAGAGCAAAGTTGGGAGACTGGGGTGCAGAAGGAGTGTTGCACAGAGCAGATGTTGGAGACTGAGGTGCAGAAGGACCATTACAGAGAGCAGAAGTTGGAGACTGGGGTATAGAGGAGTGTTACAGAGAGCAGAGGTTGGAGACAGGTGTGCAGAAAGATCTTACAGGGAGCATAGGTTGGAGACTGGGGTGCAGAAGGACTGTTGCTGATAGCAGAGTTTGGAGACTTGGGTGGAGAAGGATCATTGAAGAGAGAAGAGTTTGGAGACTGGGGGCAAAAGGCCTGTTACATACAGCAGAGGTTGGAGACTGAGGTGAAGAAGGATCGTTGGAGAGAGCAGTGTTTACAGACTGCAGTGTAGAAAGACTGATACAGAAAGCAGAGGTTTAAGACTGGGAGGCAGAAGGACCCTTACAGTGAGCAGACGTAGGAGACTGGGGTGCAGAATGACTGTTGTAAAGAACAGAGGTTGGAGACTGGTTTACAGAAAGACCGTTGAAGAAAGTAGACGTTGGAGACTGGGTTTCAGAAGGATCATACAGAGAGCAGAGTTTTGAAACTGAGGTGCAGAAGGTCTGTGGCAGAGAGAAGAGGTTGGAGATTGTGCACTGAAAGACTGTATTAGAGAGCAGAGGTTGGAGTATTAGGTGCAGAAAGACTATTACAGAGAGCACAGGTTGGAGACTGGGGTGCAGAAGAACTGATACAGAAAGCAGAGTTTGGAGACTGGGGTTCAGAAGGCCCGTTACAGAGAGCAGACGTTGGAGACTGGGGTGGAAAAGGACTGTTGCAGAGTGCAGAGGATGGAGACTGGGGTGCAGAAGGACTCTTGCAGAGAGCAGAGTTTGAAGACTGGTTGCAGAAAGACTGTTTTAGAGAGCAGAAGTTGCAGAGTGAGGTGCAGAATGACGGTTACAGAGAGCAGAGTTTGGAGACTGTGGTGCAGAAGGACTGATATAGAAAGTAGAGGTGGGAGACTGGGTTGCAAAAGGACCCTTAGAGAGAATAGAGGTTGGAGACTGCAGTACAGAAGGACTGTTGTAAAGAAAAATGTTGGAGACTGGGGTTAAGAGGTACCAATGCAGAGAGCAGAGGTTGGAGACTGGGGTGCAGAAAGAATGTTACAGAGAGCACAGGTTGCAGACTGTGGTGTAGAAAGAGTGTTACAGAGAGCAGAGTTTTGAGACCGAGGTGGAGAAGGACTGTTACAGAAATCAGAGGTTGGAAATTAGGGTGTAGAAGGACCCCTACAGAGAGCAGAGTTTGGAGACTTCAGTACAGAAGGACTGTTACACAGAGCAGATCTCGGAGACTGTGGAGCAGCAGGACTGTTGCAGTGGACAAAAGTTAGAGACTGGGTGGAGAAGGAATGTTACAGAGAGCAGAGTTTGGAAATTGGAGTGCAGAAGAATCTTACAGAGAGCAGAGCCTGCAGACTGTGGTGCAGAAGGACTGTTGCACAGAGCAAAAGTTGGAGACTGGGGTCCAGAAGGATCGTTGCAGAGAGCAGATTTTAGAGACTGAGGTGCAGATGGACTGTTACAGAGAGAAGAGTTTGGAGACTGAGGAGCAGAAGGACAGTTACAGAGAGCAGAGATTGGAGACTGGGTTCTAGAAGGATCTTACAGAGACCAGAGTTTGGAGACTGGGGTGCAAAAGGAACGTTGCAGAGAGCAGATGTTGGAGACTAGGCAGAGAATAATCATTGCAGAGAGAAGAGGTTGGAGACTGGAGTGCATAAGGATCTTACAGAGAGCAGAGGTTCGTGACTAGGGTGCAGGAATGTTGCTGAGAGCAGAGGTTGGAGACTTGGGTGGAGAAAAATCATTGCAGAGAGAAGAGGTTGGAGACTGGGGTTCTGAAGGCCTGTTACAGAGAGCAGAGTTTCGAGACTGGGTTGTAAAATTCCTGTTACAGAGAACAGACGTTGGAAACTATTCGGCAGAAGGACTGTTACAGAGAGCAGAGTTTGGAGACTGGGTTGCAGAAGGGTCTTACAGAGAGCAGGTCTTACTGAGGTGCAGAAGGGTCGTTGCAGAGAGAAGAGTTTTTAGACTGAGTTGCTGAAGGACTCTTGCATAGAGCAGATGTTGGAGACTGTGTGAAAAAGGATTTTTGCAGAGAGCAGAGGTTGGAGACTGGGGTGAAGAAGGATCAGTGCAGAGAGCAGACGTTTGAGACTGGTGTGTAGAAAGACTGTTACAGAGAGCAGAATTTGGAGACTGGCTTGAAGAAGGATCTTACAGAGGGCAGAGGTGAAAGAATCAGCTGCAGAAAGACTGTTACAGAGAGTAGATGTTGAAGACTGAGGTGAAGAAGTAACGTTGCAGAGTACAGAGTTTGGAGACTGAGGTGCAGAAAAATTGTTACAGAGAGCAGAGGTTGGAGACTGGGGTGCAGAAGGACTGTAATAGAGAGCAGAAGTTGGAGACTGGGGTGCAGAAGGAGTGATACAGAAAGCAGAGATTGGAGTCTGGGGTGCAGAAAGACCGTTACAGAGAGCAGAGGTTGGATTCTGCAGTACAGGAGGACTGTTACAGAGAGCAGAGTTTGGAAACTGGGGTGAAGAAGGAATGTAAAAGAGAGCTGATGTTGGTAACTAGGGTGCCGAAGGACTGTTGCAGAGAGCAGAGTTTTGAGACTGGTGTGCAGAAGAACTGTTGCGGAGATCAGAGGTTGGAGACTGGGGTGCAAAAGGACTACTACAGAGAGCAGAGGTTGGAGAGAGCGGAGCAGAAAAATCTTACAGAGAGCAGAATTTGGAGACTGAGGTGCAGAATGACTGTTATACAGATCAGAGGTTGGAAACTGGGGTGCAGTAGGATCATTGCAGAGAGCAGAGGTTAAAGACTGGGGTGCAGAAGGATCGTTGCAGAGAGCAATGGTTAGAGACTTGCGTGCAGAAGGCCTGTTACAGAGAGGAGAGGTTGGAGACTGGGGTGCAGAAGGACTGGTAAAGAGAGAAGATTTTGAAGACTGGGTTGTTGAAGGATCTTACAGAGAGCAGAGTTTGGAGACTAAGTTGTAAGTGGACTGTTACAGAGAGCAGTGGTTGGAGACTGGGGTGCAGAAGGATCGTGGAGAGCAGAGATTTTAGACTGAGGTGCAAAAGGACTGTTACAGAAAGCAGAGGTTGTAAATTGGGGTGCAGAAGGACCGTTACAGAGAGTACAGGTTGGAGACTACGGTATAGAAGGACTGTTACAGAGAGCAGAGGTGGGAGACTTGGGTTCAGAAGGACTGTTACAGAAAGCACAGGTTGGAGACTGAGGTGAAGAAGGATTGACACAGAGAGCAGAGGTTGAAGACTGGGGTTCAGAAGGACTGATACAGAAAGCAGAGGTTGGAGACTGGGGTGCAGAAAAACCTTTACAAAGAGCTGAGTTTGGTGAATGAGGTACAGAGGACTGTTACAGAGAGCAGATACTGGAGACTGGGGATCAGAAGGACTGTTGCAGAGGACAGAGTTTGGAGACTGGGGTGCTGCAGGACCCTTGCAGAAAGCCGAGGTTGGCGACTAGAATTGAGAAGGAATGTTAGAAAGACCAGAGTTTGGAAACTGGAGTGCAGAAAGATCTTACAGAGAGCATATTTTGGAGACTGGGTTTCAGAATGACTGTTGCAAAGAGCAGAGGTTGGAGACTGGATTGAAGAAGGATCATTACAGATAGCAGAGGTTGGAGACTGGTGTGCAGAAGGACTGTTACAGAGAGCAGAGTTTGGAGACTTGGTTACAAAAGGATCTTACAGAAAGCAGAGTTTGGAGACTGAGGTGCAGAAGGACTGTAACAGAAAGCAGAGGTTGGAGCCTAGGGTGCAGAAGCACCATTACAGAGTGCAGAATTTGGAGACTGCGGTACAGAAGGACTGTTACAGAGAGCAGTGATTGGAAATTGGGGAGCAGAAGGACTGTTTCAGAGAACAGAGGTTGAAGACTGGGTTGCAGCAGGACCGTTGAAGAAAGCAGAGGTTGGAGACTGGATTGGAGAAGGAATGTTACAGAGAGCAGTGTTTGGAACCTGGAGTGAAGAAGGACCTTACAGAGAACAAAGATTGGAGACTGGGGTGCAGAACGAGTGTTAAGGAGAGGAGACGTTGGAGACTGGGGTGCAGATGGGTCATTGCAGAGAGCAGAGGTTGGATACTGGGGTACATAAGGATGGTTGCAGAGAGCAGAGTTTGGAGACTGATGTGCACAAAAACTGTTACAGAGAGCAGAGTTTGAAGAGTGAGGTGCAGAAGGATCATTGAAGACAGCAGAAGTTGGAGACAGAGTTACAGAAGAATCGTTGCAGAAAGCAGAGGTGGAGACTGGGCTGCATAAGGATCGTTACAGAGAGCAGAGGTGGGAGACTGGGGTGCAGAAGGACTGTTACAGAGAGAACAGATTAAAGACTGGGTGCAGAAGGAATGTTGCAGAAAGCAGAAGTTGGAGACTGGGGTGCAGAAAGACTGTTTTAGAGAGCAGAGTTTGGAGACTGAGATGGAGAAGGACTGTTACACAGAGAAGACGTTGGATATTGGGGTGAACAATTATGATACAGAAAGCTGGAGTGGGAGACTGGGGTGCAGAAAAATCGTTAAAGAGGGCAGAGGTTGGAGACTGGCGTGCAGAAGGACTCTTTCAGAGAGCATAGTTTGGAGACTGGGGTGCAGAATGCCTGCTACAGAGAGCAGAGGTTTGAGACTGGGATGGAGAAGGACTGTCAAAAAGAGCAGACTTTTGAGGCTGGGTTGCAAAAGGACTGTTATAGAGAGCAGAGTTTTGAGGCTGGGTTGCAGAAAGAACTTACAGAGAGCAGAGTTTGGTGACTGAGGTGCAGGACGACTGTTACAGAGAGCAGAGGTTGGAGACTGGAATGCAGAAGGATTGTGCAGAGAATAGGGGTTTCAGCCTGAGGTGCAGAAGGACTGTTACAGAGAGCAGAAGATGGAGACTGAGGTGCAGTAGGACTGTTACAGAAATAAAGTTGGAAATTGGGGTGCATAGGGACCGTTACAGAGAGCAGAGGTTGGAGACTGTGGTATACTAAGACTGTAACAGAGAGCAGAGGTTGGAGAATATGGTGCAGAATGACTGTTACAGGGAGCAGAGATTGGAGACTGAGGTGTAGAAGAACTGTTACATAGAGCAGAGGTTGAAGACTGGGGTGTAGAAGAACTGTTGCAGAAAGCAGAGTTTGGAGACTTGGGTGCAGAAGAACTGTTGCAGAGAACAGAATTTGGAGACTGAGGTGCAGAAGGACTGTTACAGAGAGCAGAGTTTGGAGGCTGGGGTGCAGAAGGACTGTTGCAGATAGCAGAGTTTGGAGACTGGGGTGCAGAAAGACTGATACAGAAAGCAGAGTTTGGAGACATGGGTGCAGAAGGACCGTTACAGAGAGCAGATTTTGGAGACTGCAGTAAAGAAGGACTGTTACAGAGAGCAGAGGTTAAAGACTGGTGTGAAGAAGGATTATTGCAGAGAGCAGAGGTTGCAGAGTGAGGTGCATACGGACTGTCACAGAGAGCAAAGTTTGGAGACTTTGGTGCAGAAGCACTGATACAGAAAAAATAGTTTGGAGACTGGAGTGTAGAAGGACTTTTACAGAGTGCAGATGTTTGAGATTGGGGTGCAAAAGGATCGTTGCAGAGAGCAGAAGTTGGAGACTGCAGTGTAGAAAGATCATTCCAGAGAGCAAAGGTTAGAGACTGGGGTGCAGAAGCATCGTTACAGAGAGAAGAGGTTGGAGACTGGGGTGCAGAAGGACTTTTACAGAGAGCACAGGTAGGAGACTCGGGTATAAAAGGAATGTTGCAGAGAGCAGAGTTTGGAGACGGGGGTGCAGGAGGACTGCTGCAGAAACAAGAGGTTGGAGACTGAGGTGCAGAAAGACTGTTAAAAAGAGCAGAGGTTGGAGACTGCGGTGCAGGAGGACTTATAGAGAAAGCAGATGTTGGAGACTGGGGTGCAGAAGGACGGATAAAGAGAGCAGAGGTTGGAGACTCCAGTACAGAAGGACTGCAATAGAGAGCAGTGATTAAAGACTGGGGTGCAGAACGACTGTTGCAGAGAACAGAGGTTGGAGAATAGGGTGCAGAAGCAACTTTGCAGAGAGCAGAGGTTGGAGACTGAGGTCCAGAATTATTGTTACAGAGAGCAGAGTTTGGAGACTGGGTTCCAGAGAAATGTTACAGCGAGCAGAGGTCGAAGACTTGTGTGCAGAAAAATCTTACACAGAGCAGAGTTTGGAGACTGAGTTGCAGAAGAACTGTTGCAGAGAGAAGTGATTGGAGACTTGGGTAAACAAGCATCATTACAGAGAGTAGCTGTTGGAGACTGGGGTTAAGAATGCCTCTTACAGAGCGCAGTAGTTGGAGACTGGGGTGCAGAAGGCCTGTTACAGAGAGCAGAGATTGGAGACTGGGGTGCAGAAGGAGTGTTTCAGTGAGCAGAGTTTGCAGACTGGGTTTAAAAGAGTCTTACAGAGAGAAAAGGTTGGAGACTGATGTACAGAAGGACTGTTACAGAGAGCAGAGTTTGGAGACTGTGGTGCAGAAGGATTGTTGCAGAGAGCAGAGATTTCAGTCTGAGGTGCAGAAGATCTGTTGCAGAGAGAAGATGTTGGAGACTGGGTGCACATAGAATGTTGCAGCGAGCATAGGTTGGAGACAGGGTGCAGATTGATTGTTGCAGAGAGCAGAGGTTGGAGACTGGGGTCCCGAAGGACAGATACAGAGACCAGAGTTTGGAGACTGGGGTGAAGAAAGCCTGTAACAGAGAGCAGAGATTTGAGACTGGGGTGCACGAGGACTGTTACAGAGAGCAGAGTTTGGAGATTGGGTTGCAGAAAGATCTTACAGAGAGCAGAGGTTGGAGACTGAGGTGCAGAAGCACTGTTACAAAGAGTAGAGTTTGGAGACTGAGTTGCAGAAGGATCCTAGCAGAGAGCAGAGCTTGGAGACTGGGGTGCAGAAGGACTGTTGCAGAGAGCAGGTGTTTTCGACTTGGGTGTAGAAGGACTGTTGCAGTTAGGAGAGGTAGGAGATTGGGATCCAGAAGGACCCATAGAGAGAGCAGTGGTTGGAGACTGCAGTACAGAAGGACTGTTATAGAAAGCAGAGGTTGGAGACTGAGATGGAAAAGAACTGTTGCAGAGAGTAGATGTTGGAGACTATGGTGCAGAAGGACTGATGCAGAGAACAGAGGTTAGAGACTGGGGTGCAGAAGGACCGTTGAAGAGAGCAGAGGTTGGAGACTGGGGTTCAGAAGAATCTTACAGTGAGCAGACGTTGGAGTCTGAGATGCAGGAGGACTGTGATAGAGAGCAGACTTTGGAGACTGGGGTGCAGAAGGATTGTTGCTGAGAGCAGAGGTTGGAGACGGAGGTGCAGAAAAACTGTTACTGAGAGCAGATTTTAGAGACTGTTGTCCAGGACTGATACAGACAACAGATGTGGGAGACTGGGGTGCAGAATGATTCTTGCAGACAGCAGAGGTTTGAGACTGGGTTGCAGAAAGACTGTTGCAGAGAACACAGGTTGGAGACTGGGGTGCAGAAGGATTGTGGCAGAGAGAAGAGTTTTCAGACTGAGGTGCAGAAAGACTAATGAAGAGAGCAGATGTTGGAGACTGGGGTTCATAATGACAGTGGCAGAGAGCAGAGGTTGGAGACTTGTGTGCATATGGACTGTTCCAGAGAGTAGATGTTGGAGACTGGGGTGCAGAAAACCTGTTACAAATAGCAGAGTTTGGAGAAGCGGTGCAGAAGGACTGTTACAGAGAGCAGAGTTTGGAGATTGGTTTTTAAAAGGATCTTACAGAGAGTAGAGTTTGGAGAATGAGAAGCAGAATAACTGTTACAGAGAGTTGAGTTTGAAGACTGACTTACAGAAGGACAATTGCAGAGAGCAGAGGTTGAAGACTGAGGTGCAGAAGCACTGTTAGACAGAGCAGAGGTTGGAGACTGAGGTGCAGAAGGACTGATACAGAATGCAGAGTTTAGAGACTGGGTTGCAGAAGGACCATTACAGAGAGCAGAGGTTGGCGTCTGAGGTGCCGAAAGAATGTTGAAGATAGCAGAGGTTGGAGACTGGGGTGCAGAAAAATCTTACAGAGAGCAGAGGTTGGAGACTGGGATGCAGAAGGACTGGTGTAGAGAGCAGACGTTGGAGACTGGGTTGCAGAAGAATTTTTGCAGAGACAGGGGTTGGAGACTGGGTTGCAAAAGAACTGTTGCAGAGAGCAAGGATAGAGACTGAGGTTCAGAAGGACTCTTACAGAGAGCAGAGGTTGGAGACTGAAGTGCAGGACTGATACAGAAAGCAGAGGTTGGAAACTGGGGTGAAGAAGGACCGTTACAGAAAGCAGAGATTGGAGACTGGGGTACAAAAGGACTTTTACAGATAGCAGAGATTGGAGACTGGGGAGCAGAAGGACTGTTGCAAGAAGAGAGGTTTAAGACAGGGTTGCAGGAGGACCATTGCAGAGAGCAGAGGTTGGAGACTGAGGTGCAGAAGGATTGTAACAGAGAACAGAGTTTGGAGACTGTGGTGCAGAAGAACTGTTACAGAGAGTAGAGTTTGGAGACTGGGGTACAGAAGCATATTACAGCGAGCAGAGGTTGGAGACCTGGGTTAGGAAGGACTGCTGCAGAGAGCAGAATTTGGAGACTGGGGTGTAGAATAATTGTTACAGAGAGCAGAGGTTAAATACTGGGGTGCAGAAGGACTTGTGTATAGAGCAGAATTTGGAGATTTGGGTGCAGAAGAAACTGTTGCAGAGAGCAGAGGTTGGAGACTGAGATGCAGAAGGACTGTTATAGAGAGAAGAGGATTGAGACACAAGTGCAGAAGAAATGATTCAAGAAGCAGATGTTGAATACTGGGGTACTGGAGGACCATTAGATAGAGCAGATTTTGGAGTCTTTAGTACAGAAGGACTCTTACAAAGAGCAGAGGTTGGACCCTGGGATGCAGAAGGACTTTTGCAGAGAGCAGAGAGTAGATAATGGAGACTGGGGTCCAGAAAAACTGTAGCAGAGAGCAGATGTTAGAGACTAAGGTGCTGAAGGACAATTAAACAGAGCAGAGGTTGGAGACTGGAGTGCAGAAGGACTGATACAGAAAGCAGAGTTTGGAGATTCCGGTGCAGAAGTATCCTTACAGAGAGCAGAGTTTTGAGAATGCAGTACAGAAGGACTCTTATAGAGAGCAGAGTGTAGAAACTGTGGTGGAGAATGACTGTTGCAGATAGCAGATGTTGGAGACTGGCGTGCAGAAGGAATGTTGCAGACAGCAGAGTTTGCAGACTGAGTTGCAGAAGGACTCTTATAGACAGCCGAGTTTGGAGACTGTGGTGCAAAACGACTGATACAGAAAGCAGAGGTTGGATACTGGGGTGCATAAGGACCCTTATGGAAAACAGAGGTTGGAGACTGTGGTACCGAGAGAAGAGGTTGGAGACTGGGGTGCAGATGGATTATTGCAGAGAGCAGAGCTTTCAGACTGAGGTACAGAAGAACTGTTGCAGAGAGCAGATGTTGGAGACTGGGGTTCACAAGGACTGTTGCAGCGAGCAGAGGTTTGAGACTGGGGTGCCAAAGGATCTTTGCAGAGAGAAGAGGTTGGACACTGAGGTGCAGAAGGATCGTTTCGGAGAGCAGAGGTTCGAGACTGGGGTGCAGAAGGATCATTACAGAGAGCAGATTTTGGAGACTGGGGTGCAGAAGGAATGTTGCAGTGAGCAAAGGTTGGAGACTTCGGTGCAGAAAGACTGTTGCATAAATCAGAGGTTGGAGACTGGGGTAAAGAAGTACTTATTGAGAAAGCAGATGTTGGAGACTGGGGTGCAGAAGGACCGTTACAGAGAACATAGGTTGGAGACTCCGGTACCGAAGGACTGTTACAGAAAGCGTAGGTTAAAAACTGGGGTGCAGAAGACTGTTGCAGAAAACAGAGTTTAGAGACTGGGCTGCAGAAAGACCGTTACAGAGAGCAGAGGTTGAAGACTGAAGTGCAGAATTATTGTTACAGAGAGCAGAGTTTGGAGACTGGGTTGCAGAAGAACTGTAATAGTGAGCAGCGGTTGGAGACTGGTGTGTAGAAGGATCTTGCAGAGAGCAGAGGTTGGAGACTGGGATGTAGAAGAATCTTGCAGAGAGCAGAATTTGGAGACTGGGGTGCAGATGGATTGTTACAGAGAGCAGAGGTTTGATACTTTGGTGCAGAAGGACTTGTTCATAGAGCAGAATTTGGAGATTTGGGTGCAGAAAGCACTGTTGTAGAGAGCAGAGGTTGGAGACTGAGGTGCAGAAGGACTGTTATAGAGAGCAGAGGATTGAGACAGAAGTGCAGAAGAAATGATTCAAGAAGCAGATGTTGAAGACTGGCGTACAGGAGGACCATTAGAGAGAGCAGAGGTTGGAGTCTTTAGTACAGAAGGACTCTTACAAAGAGCAGAGGTTGGAGACTGAAGTGCAGAAGGACTGTTGCAGAGAGTAGATGATGGAGACTGGGGTCCAGAAAAACTGTAGCAGAGAGCAGACGTTAGAGACTAAGGTGCAGAAGTAGAGTTACACACAGCACAGTTTGGAGACTGGGGTGCAAAAGGACTGATACAGAAAGCAGAGTTTGGAGATTCGGGTACAGAAGTATCCTTACAGAGAGCAGAGTTTCGAGAATGCAGTACAGAAGGACTCTTACAGAGAGCAGAGTTTGGAGACTGTGGTGGAGAATGACTTTTGCAGATAGCAGATGTTGGAGACTGGGGTGAAGAAAGAATGTTGCAGAGAGCAGAGGATGGAGACTGGGGTGTGCAAGGACTGTTGCAGAGAGCAGAGGTTGCAGACTGAGT